>NW_022196912.1:69929570-69939798 GCF_008632895.1 Mastomys coucha
CTACAGAGGTGTGCCACAGTCCCCTAACTCACTGTAGCTATAGAGGTGTGCCACAGTCCCCTAAGTCATTGTAGCTACATGTTTCATCAATAAAAATAAAAAATTCAACCAAATGTTTCTTTTTTATATATATATATTTTTTTTAAAGATTTATTTATTGTTATATGTAAGTACAATGTAGCTGTCTTCAGATGCACCAGAAGAAGGTGTCAGATCGATCTCATTACGGGTGGTTGTGAGCCACCATGTGGTTGCTGGGATTTGAACTCACGACCTTCGGAAGAGCAGTCAGTGCCCTTACCCGCTGAGACATCACACCAGCCCCCCAAATGTTTCTTTTTAACCCTGATGCCCCTCTCTCTGAGGGCTTCTTTGAGGTCTTTAATAAAACGGACCTTCTTAGACAAGGACTTACCCATTCTTGATAAAAGTTAGGACGGATGACTTACCTAATAACTGCAGCGGCTGGGCGAGCAGCAGCAGTCGTGAAAATCAGAGGGCGATCTGGATCTTAATCCGTCTGGGGGGGGGCAACCCGTGCCTCAGGCCCCACGTTGGGCGCCACCCTGACCCAACCCTCGGGTCTCAGTAATTCGGGGGACATGAGGAGGGTCGCAACCTGAAAATAAAGAATGGGCGAGAGAGAAGACAGGACTCAAGGAAGCATTGTTTGTCAAGAGCCGTTTACTAAAAGCAGAAGCTCAAATTTAAAACAAGGTTTTGGGAGGGCGGGGGGCAGGAGGGAGTACAGTGAAGAATTACAAGATCTTCTGGGGTGGAGCCCCGAGGACAACAGGTAGGGAGGAAATGGTTGGGGAGGTAACGGTTTCTCAGAAGTCAAGGTACACTGATCATTCTTTTCTCAAGGGCCAAGCAGGAAACTTATGGTTGCCAGGCAGAATATTTGTCTCTGGGTTCTAGTCAGGTGGAGGCAGGTCAGCCAAGGGCCATTTGGTTCCCTACATGCCACATTCCCCTAAGTCACTGTAGTTATAGAGGTGTGCCACAGTCCCCTAAGTCACTGTAGCTATAGAGGTGTGCTACAGATTGTATCAGAATTCCTCAGGGCCAACTTTACTAGATTTTGATTTGTTCACTTATAGTAGTTTTTTCTTTCTCTTTTAAGGAAAGACTAAGCTGGACCTGATGACACAGTTCTGTAACCTGAGTACTTGGGAATTGGAGGCAGGAGAATTATGAGTTCAAAACCACCCTGGGCTCCACATCGAGATTGTGTCAGGTACTTTTGTGTCACTGTGACAGAAAGCTGAGAGAAACAACCTCGGGAGGAAAAGCTTACTTTGGTGCACGGTTTCGTAGTGTTTCAGCCCACTGTGGAAGATGGAGATAGGAGATGCTCACTCACATCGTGGCTGACTAGGAGGCATCCCGTGAGTTTGGAGCCACCTTCAAAGTCCTACTCCTAGTGGCTCACTCTTGCCACCTAAGTCCTTGTTCTTAAGAGCTCCACGGTCTCCCAGAATATTCCAAATCACTGAGGACCGAGTACTAAAGTCCTGGAGTGAGGGGTGGAGAATCTACTCTCTTCTGTCTTGTAAGGGTTTTCATTCATTTTTATTTTATGTTCATGAATGTTTGCCTGAATGCATGTTGGTGCACTGTCAAGTGTGCAGTGCCAGAAAAGAGACTGGAGTTACAGACAGTTGTCAGCTGCCATGTGGGTGCTGGGTATTGAACTTAGGTCCTCTGGAAGAGCAGCCAGTGCTCTTACCCATGGACCTATCTCTCTAGCCCCAAATTTAATATTTTTTAAAATAATATTTTAAAAAGGGAAAAAGTAACAATGAAAAGTACAGCATGTAGTTTGGAAACCTCTATAAGACTCTGTGAATGAGGGTGACTTAGAGCAGAAACATCCGTTGACCTGCAATGCATAGATGCAAAGAATAAGCTTTTATAAGCCACTCACAAACAGATAGACTACTGCTGGGTAACAGGACAGAGAACTGTATAAACTGCTGCTTACACCTATTCTCATTTGCCTCCTTCTTGAGGACTGTGATGAAAACTGTTATGTCTAGTGTTGTCTTATGTCTACATGACAGTTGATAAGTATGACATCTGCCCAGCATAGCCAGTCGGAGCCTTTCCCTAGGGACTGACAGAGAACCATCTCTTATTGTTTATGAATTTATTTTTTAATTAATTTAATTAATTAATTAATTAGAGAAAGGATCTCACTATGTAGCCCTTGGGGGGGGGTGGTGGGAGCAAAACTCACAATATAGACTAGGCTGACTTTCAACTCCCAGAGATATGCTTACTTCTGCCTCCTGAGTTCTAGAATTAAAGTTGTGTACCACCATGCCCAGCTAGTTTAATTAACTTAAGAACTGTTAGGGTATCCTGGGCTTAGGAGAGCAGGGGAACCCCATGAGATGGCTCATTGGTTAAAGACTCTTGCCTCCATGCCTAAGTTGAATACTATAGTGCATAGAAAGAATTGATCTCCACAAATTGTCTTCTGAACTCCACATTCACACCACAATGCAATGTAAATGTGACACACATGTGTGCATGCACATACATGCCCACAAGATAAATAAGTAAAATATAACTTAAAAAGAAAGAACCTGATTGTTGGTAGGTGGGAAGAAGCCCATGTACAAAGGGAGGGGAGGTGGAGGAGGGCATGTTCTTTCAACACTGATGGGCTTCTTATGTCCATTTTAATTTGTGTCTGTGATCTGTGAGATACTTTACATTTTAAAATGTTTTTTAAACCATGTTTAAAGTTTATTTGGTATTATATTTGGCATGACACTTGGGTAGTTGGTTGCATTGTTCATACATAGATTTTATTTTTTATTTTTTTATTTTTTTTTTTGTTTTTCGAAACACGATTTCTCTGTGTAGCCCTGGCTGTCCTGGAACTCACTCTGTAGACCAGGCTGGCCTAGAACTCAGAAATTCACCTACCTCTGCCTCCCAAGTGCTGGGATTAAAGGCATGCGCCACCACTGCCCAGCTATAGATTTTATTCTTTATGTTATATAGTAGTCTACACTACTAACACACACACACACACACACACACACACACACACACACACACACACACACACATCTTGAAAGTAGCCATGCACAAATCATGCAAAAATGTATATATAGTCTTGAGCCCAGGATATGACTGCTTGGGGAAAAAAAATTGGTCCAGGCATTCTTGGAGAAATGATGTAGTACTAAGTTACACATCATTTGAAGGGCAGCTAGAGCCTGTGCAGAACTGGCAGTGGTATCTCAGGGCTGGGTAGGACTCTTTTATGCTACCCAGTTTACCCTACAGAAGTACCACTCAGAATTAGTGTGCAGCTGTCAGGACATCTAACCATGGGAAATTGATGTCCATCCCAGGTGGTTGTCATACAACCGCACTAATTGCAGGTCAGTCAAAAAGGACAAGTCTGACCTCCAACAGAAATTCTATTGCAGTGACATGGTGTGACCATAGAAGGCCTTAAGTTGCAGCTGTTTCTGGATCCTCCCAAAGTCTATGTGCGCTCCACTTTAAACCTCATCAGGAGTTAGTCATCTTCACAACACAAGACTCTATTTTTCCCCCAAGAAGCACAGAACATTAAGAAAGACATCCTTTATTAATCATAGTGGAGACTCAAGGCACCTAAGAGCCTTCATTTTACTTCTTGTCTAATCTGCCACAGATAGTCTAGCAGCCCAGGGTGGGCAGCCATTAGTCTGATCGCCTTGTAGTCACTAGCAACCACCTGCCTGGCAGCCTCTTTCCCCTGTTTCTCACCTGTATCAGTGCCTAAGTCTGGGTGCAAATTCTTCAGGAGACACCAGCACATTCCTTCCATACAGGCACACTGGAGTTTCCATGCCCCACAAGGAGCTTCATGCCCCACAAGGATGCTTCCTGCTTGAAGGATGAGCTCCCAGCCCTTCCTTCATCAGATAGGAAATCCAGCTAAATCCACACCATAACCACCTTCAACAATGTGGTTTGGGGGAGAAGCCAGTTATCTTTCCAAGCCACAGAGGTCAAGGTAGGCAGGTACTTGTTAAGAAACACCCAGTTTTGTGGCTGAGTTGGTGTCTCCATCGCTCCACAGGGGTTCTGGCTTAGCTATAGAAGGTAAGCTTCTTCAGATTCCATATCCCCAATGTTGTGAGTCACAGCACTCTCTATTGGGTGCCTTCCTCATCCCAGGTCTCTGTCTCATCCTGGAGAGGCCCCCATAAGTTGCAGATTTCCATTCATTTCCACGACCATGTAACCATCTCTTCTATCCTTCCCCACACCTGATCCGGAGCCGTCCCCCTCATCCCCTTTCCATCCCAGTTCCCTCCCCCCATCTGCCTCTTATGACTATTTTATTCCCCCTTCTAAGTGAGATTCAAGCATCCTTTTTTGGGCCTTCCTTCTTGTTTACCTTCTTTGGGTCTGTGGAGTATAGCATGGTACCTGTATTTTATGGCAAATAGACACTGCTAAGTGAGTACATACCATGCATGTCCTCTTGGGACTGTGTTACCTCACTCAGGATGATATTCTCAAGATCCATCCACCATCCATTCAGGATGTCATTGTCTTAATAATTGAACAATACTCCATTGTGCAAATGTACCATATTTTCTTTATCCATTCTTCAGTTGAGGGACATCTAGGTTATTTCCAGTTTCTGGCCATTACGAATAAAGCTGCTATGAACGTAGTTGAGCAAGTGTCTTTGTGAGATGTTGGAGCTACAAACCCACACACAATACTTTCAACCCAAAATTTATCCTGTCTACAAGAAATGCAGGCACAGGGGATGGAGCAGAGACTGGGAGAATGGTCAACCAATAAGCGGCCCAAATTGAGACCCATCTTGTGGCCAAGCACCAATACCTAGCAATATTAATGATACTCTGTTATGCTTGTGGACAGGAACATGTTGTCCTTGGAGAGGCTCCACCCAGCAGCTGACTCAGACAGATAGAGATACTGCCAAAGAGTGGATGGAGCTTGGAGACTCTTATGGAAGAATAGGAGGAAGGATTGTGGGCCCTGAAGAGGATAGCAACTCCACAGGAAGACCAACAGAGTCAACTAACCTGGAACCTTGGAGCTCTCAGAGTCTGAACCACGAAACACAAAACATACATGGGTTGGACCTAGGCCTCTCTGCACATAGGTAACAGATGTGCAGCTTGGTTTTCATGTGGGTTCCAAACAACTGGAGTGGGGGCTATCCCAAAAGCTGTTGCCTGTCTGCGGGCTATGTTCTTCTAGCTGGGCTGCCTTGTTTGGCCTCAGTGGGAGAGGAAGGGCCTAGCCTCGAAGAAACTTGAAGTGCCAGGGTACCCAGGGGGGCCCATCCACTCTGAGGAGAAGGGGAGGAGGAGGGGAAGGGTTGTAGGAAGGGGAAGGGTTGTAGGAGGGGGTGACTAGCAGGGGGCCAGTGAGTGGGATATAAAGTGAGTAAGTTAAAAAAAAATTAAATAAAAAAACCCAGCAACTTGCAATCTGGACTATATTTCATAACATTAGGAATAACAGACTTAAAGATGTTCATGTATACTAGATCAAATTAAGGAGGCTCTTTGCTTCTTTTTGATGTGCCTCAGCTGTGGGGAGGGCCAGTTTGAAGTTTGCAGTCACCGTATAATCTTTGCCAGACACATTTTTTGTGTCCCAAGAAAGGGGCTACCATGCTGGAGACCCAACTTGTCTCCTTTTAGTTTGTCTTTCATGACATCAACAAAAGCAACTTCATCTACCAAGTCCTTCATTAAGACACTTGAAGGCACAAGCCGTGTCAACAGCACCTATCCTAACACCTGGAGTCCATCGTTTTCTAGGGGCCTGCCCTTCCTTCAGAAGGTTGGAAATCAGCTCATCCTCAAGGCTTACCATCCTGGACTTGAAACCCAGAGCACATGATTGCAAACATCAGGGCTACTTTATCAGGACCTGGTCAGCAGCTCCAGCAGTGTTTTAAAGTCTTTTGAGACAAGATCTCACTGTAGCCCAGACTGGACTAGAACATACTATGTAGCTTAGACTGGTCTCCAATTTGTGGGAATCTTCCTGCCTCAGCCTACTACTGAGTGCTGGGATTACAGGTGTGAGCAACCGAACTTGACTATAAACTAACCTTAACACCTAAGATAGGGCCTATATCTCTGTTACTTGCCACCATGAAGCTTGGGTGTGGTGGTATTCACCTATAGTCCTAGTTCTTGGGAGGAGCCTATAGTCCTAGTTCTTGGGAGGAGGATGTTCAAGGTTGGCTTTGGCTACATAGCAAGTTGGAGGCCAGACATGGCTACAATGTGTCAAGAAAGGAGAAAGGAAGAAAGGAAAGAAAGGGAAGAAAGGAAAGAAAGAAAGAAAGAAAGAAAGAAAGAAAGAGAGAGAGAAAGAAAGAGAGAAGAAAGAGAGAAAGAAAGGAAGAAAAGGAAGGAAGGAAGGGAGGAAGAAAGAAAGAAAGAGAGAAAGGAAGAAAGAAAGAAAGAGAGAAAGAAAGAAAGGAAGAAAGGAAGAGAGAAAGAAAGGAAGAAAAGGAAGAAAGGAAGGGAGGAAGGAAGGAAGACCCAGGCAGATGCACCATACCTATCCCTGGCTTACAATTAGAATAAGGCCTGTATTTCTTTAAATTTTTAATTTTAATTTAAAAAATTATGAATATATATTTGTGTAGTGTGTGTATATGTCTGTGTGTATGTATGTGCCCGTGCCTGTTTCTCTCTCTCCCTGTGTGTGTGTGTGTGTGTGTGTGTGTGTGTGTTTAGTGCCCACAAAGGTCAGATGTTGTGGATCACCTTGAAACAGGAGTTAAAGGTGGTTGTGAGCTTCCCAGTGTGGGTGGTGGGGATCCACTGAGCCATCTCTCCAGTCCTGTATTTGTTTTTTTTTTCTATTTTTAAACCATTTCATTATTTATTTATGTGTCTGACTGTTTTGCCTGTATGTATGCTTATGCACCATATGCATGTCTGGTGCTGGTGGAGGCTAAGACAGGGTTGCTGGATCCTTGGAACAATATACAGACCACTGTGAGCTAGCATCTAGGGGCTGGGAGTCTGACTCTGGCACTCTGGAAGAGCAGCCCGTGCCCTTAAATGCTGAGCCATCTCTCTAGCTCCCTGTATTTGCTTTGTAAGTTAAGAAGTATGACTTTACAACATCTGTAGTAAAGATTGGCATTCCCCATAGTAAAAATTCCACAGGAGGTACCCCAGATTATTTAACCCCTCATTTTCAAGTGAGAAAACTGCAGGTTAAGTGACAAGGTCATGCAACCAGTTGATAGAACCAGAACTGCATACAACTGTGTAGCTCACAGCCTTGTTTCTGCACAGTGCAGCATCTTTTCAGGCAGGTATTTGGCTACACCATACAACAGTATATTCACTTGTTTTGGATATAGTAGCTGCACAATCAGTGAATTAGACATAGTTAACCAGGACTTTAGGGAGAGCAAACAAATAAGGGATGGTTTGTGGGTGGTTAAATAATTATATTACAAGTACTTAATGCTAAAAATATCCTTAACTTTTTAATTATTAGTCACAGAAGGAGTCTATTTGTCACTTAGATACACATAACAACTTTAGAAACTGCTGCTCAGAGATTTTAATGCAAATTTTATCTAGATTGGAAAAAATAATTTAAGACTATATGGGGCAGGGAACAAACACTCAGACTGATCTAAACTTCTTGAAACCTGGAGGTTGGCTCATAAACTTCCTGTTCCACAGGAGTGGAACACCTGAGTGTGCTTCTTCTCATCTAGTCCTAGAGCTGATGAAAACTGCTAGCGAGATTCTTCATAACCAAAGCAGCCAGACATGGTATTGTGGTAACAGTATTTGGGGAAGACACTTGTGATATGGGAAATAAACTTCCAGTTTTCTTTAAGGGAAAGTTCAATGAACACGAGACTTGCTGGAAGCCCTGACTGCTGCAGCTCCTGTCACTGCCAGCCACTGGCCACCCAAGGTCACAGATGTCTAAGGCTACGTGGAATCTGTCTGATACATTGGATTACATCTTAATTTTTTTTTTTTTGAGGGTTGTAGCTGGTTAACACAGCCAGCCCCGAACTGCAAATACGTAAATACCATAAATATTCTTGGTTTCTCCTAAGCAATTTTTTTGTTTTGTTTTCTTCCTTTTAATAATTCTTTCTATAAAAAGGACATTTTAAAATTTCATTTTCTGGCTGGGTAGTGGTGGCGCAGACCTTTAATCCCAGCACTTGGGAGGCAGAGACAGGCAGATTTCTGAGTTCGAGGCCAGCCTGGTCTACAGAGTGAGTTCCAGGACAGTCAGGGCTACACAGAGAAACCTGTCTCGGAAAACCAAAAAAACAAAACAAAACAAAACAAAACAAAAACAAAAAAAAACAAAACAAGAACAAAAAAATTAACTTTCTGTCTGTAAAGTATTCCAGCTTTATTAGTACCTCAGATGAATCCATGATTATTCTTAGTCTTGATTTTTTAGGAGCTGCATTTACCAGAGAGCAGGTACTCCATAATGTGCTTGAAATATCACAACTTGTAGGCTAAGGTTAAAAAAATACCTGGAATTCACTCTGTAGACCATGCTGACCTTGAACTCATAGAGATCCACTGCCTCTTCGTCCTGAGTGCTGGGGTGGGGGTGCAAGAGTGGGAGGGTGGACCTGATAGAAATGGGAAGTAGGTATGATCAGGTGCATTGTATTGTAGGAAACCCCAAATAATTAATAAAGATGTTATGTTGGGGGAAAAAAAGAAAATCAGAAAGAAGGAAAGGAAGGAAGGAAGGAAGGAAGGAAGGAAGGAAGGAAGGAAGGAAGGAAGGAAGGAAGGAAAGAAGGAAGGAAAGGAAGGAAGAAAAAAAGGAACTTTTCTACCTCTACTCTTCAAGTAGACTTTGTGCTTCAGAGCTATGAAGAGCCTGTCTGGTTTTTTGTTTGTTTGTTTGTTTGTTTTTGAGACAGGGTTTCTCTGTGTAGCCCTGGCTGTCCTGGAACTCACTCTGTAGACTAGGCTGGCCTCGAACTCAGAAATCCGCCTGCCTCTGCCTCCCAAGTGCTGGGATTAAAGGCAAGCACCACCACTACTGCCTGGCTTTTGTTTCTGTTTTGTGTTATTATAGACACAGAATTTTTAAGAAGGAAAGAAAGAAAGAAGGACGGAAGGGAAGGGAGAAAGGAATGTCTGAGGATCTGACTGAGGGATGGAACGCTTACCTGATACACAGAAGGCCTGGAGAATTTCTGGCACCACGGAGCAAAACTGTCCATGATGTATAATGACTGTATCACACTTATGACCTCTTTTAATGCACAAGAGTGTGTATTTTTAGTGCAGTGTAATCTATCATTGAGAAAAAGCCATTACTTACTGAGTTATATGTTAATTATATACTCCATGGATATCATTAGTTATGTGGTTGGCCTGTTAATGTGTACTCAGAAAAGGGACTCCACATAGTCTGTTTCACTTTATTGCACACCTGCACTTGAAGATATATAGTTACATTTACTAGGTCATGTAACACTGAAAATATTTGCCAAACAAAATTATAGTTGGTGAATTACTAATCTACCTGTCTAGCTTCTCTACCTCCGCCCTTCTGTCCAGAAGAAAGTGGGTTTCAGAGCTAATGTGGTTCACTTAGATTCTGGTTTCGTTTTTGTCACGGACACAAGAGTTTTTACCTTGTCTGTTTTGTTCACAACTGCACTGCTGACCTCAGCAATTGGACTCAAGCAGCAAAAATAAATGTATGTAAGTACATGTTGAATGAATCAAACATCAGGGAACTAACTCTAAGAGATTTCAAAACACATTGATGGGTTGGAGAGATGGCTTAGTGGGTTAACCCACTTGCCAAACAAGTGTGAATACCAGTGTCTCGTCCTCTGCTGCTCGTGACAGGAGGTCATGGCAGCCTGGCTGTGATCCTAGCGCTGAGATCCCTAGGTCAAGCTGGCTAGCTAGACTAGCTGGATCAGAGAGCTCTAGGTTCAAGTGAATGAGTGACTTTGTCTATATAAGGTAGAGAGATCAGCAAAGATATCTCAAGCCACCTGCACACACATAAGCTTTCCCATGTGCCCAAACACTTGACAATCTGCACACACATACATGCCTGCATCATATGTACTTAAAAATTGTTTTTAAAAGAAAACAAAAAAAACCTTTAATCCCAGCACTTGGGAGGCAGAGGCAGGCGTATTTCTGAGTTCGAGGCCAGCCTGGTCTAC
>NW_022196912.1:69939903-69940266 GCF_008632895.1 Mastomys coucha
AAAAAAAAAAAAAAAAAAAAGAAAAAGAGAGAAAAAAAGCTTTGATTTTATAAAACATAATAAGCAAAAGTTCTAGAAACTTCCTCCCATTCTAAAATAAATCATTCAGTTTCAAGTTTGTAATCTACATCCCAGCTTTGAAGTGCATCACTGGCTTCCTGGATGACATAAGTAGACAATGACAGTAATTGCTGGAGTTCAGAGATGAGTAGTAAGGAAGGGATTTGTGATGCAGAGTCAGAGGTGGCCTTTGGCGTCTGACTAAGAGTTTGAGGAAGGACATCAATGCCTGTGGGCAGATGTGTAAGCCGACAGAAGATGAATAAAGATGAAGGAGTGAACTTGCTTGTTCATTGTGTGGGC
>NW_022196912.1:69940276-69942367 GCF_008632895.1 Mastomys coucha
GTGTGTGTGTGTGTGTGTTGGTTTAATATGTTTTAAAAAAATAGCCAGTTTTCCTGGTTTTAATCCCAGTACTTGGGAGGCAGAGGCCAACCTGGTATATTGCATAGTGAATTGTAGGTCAGGACTAGAATGAGAGGACCCTCCCCCCCGTGAAAATCAGTTATTATATTTATTTTATTTGATGATGTTTTTCTTGCATGTATGTGTGCATATTACATGCATGCTCGGTGCCCTTGGAGGCCAGAAGAGAGTGTTGTACCCATTGGAACTGGAGTTACAGACAGTTGTAAGCTGCTGTGTGAGTTCTGGAAATCCAACCTCTGAAATAGCAGTCAGTGCTCTTAACTGCTGAGCTAGCTCCTCATCCTTTATTTCGTACTTTTGTTTATGTCCACAATGACTGTCAGAATGTGCTTGTGGAGGTCAGAAGACAACTTTCAGGAGTTGGGTCCTCTGTCTGCCTTGTGGGTCCTGAGGATCAATGGGGTCCAAGTTATCAGGCTTGGCGGCAAGTGCTGCTCGCTGCTGAGCCATCAGCTCAGTTTGTGGGTGCCTCTTTAACTTCATTTCTCTATCCTTCATTGCCTCAAACTAAAGGAGTGATTAGCTCTGGAGAAATTCAGTTCTCTGACATTAGTAAAAAGGTAAGGTATAAAATTTTAGCAGAATTAGTTGAAATGTATCCATAGGTTTAATGGAAGGTAAGAAAAAGTCTCCAGGCTGGGCAGTCCCAGCACTTGGGAGGCAGAGGCAGGTGGATTTCTGAGTTCAAGGCCAGTCTGGTCTACAGAGTGAGTTCCAGGACAACCAGGGCTACACAGAGAAACCCTGTCTTGAAACCTGTCCCCAGCTCCCTAAAAAAGAAAAAGCCTCCAGAAGCTGAAGAGATGGCTCAGAGGTTATGAGCACTTGCTGCTCTTTCAGAGCACCCACATGGTGGTTCACAACCATCTGTTCCAGGGGACCTGACATCCTCATATGGCATCCACAGGCAGCAACCATACATGTGGCTCACAGCTGTACATTCTGATCAAACACCCATAATACATTAAATAAATAAATAATTTTAAATGAACGAAAAGCCTATTTTTATTTTTATTTTCTTTAGCTTTTCAAAGCTTGAACTTAAAAACAATTTTTTTCCAATTATGCATGTGTGTGTTCTTGTTGGGGGCAGGGACTGGTATGTGTGCGGGTGTTAATGCCCACAGAGGTCAGAATTTTGGGCCTCCTGGAGCTGCAGTTACAGGCTGTTGTGAGCACTTGGCATTGGTGCTTAGAACCAAGCTTCAGTGTTCTTCATAGGCTGTGAGCCTTACCCCACTGACCCATCCATCTTTCCAGCCCCCAAAGCTTGAACATTTTATCAAACTTTAAAATTTAGAACAAGGAAGAAAGTCTGTTTCAGTTCAGTGATTGATTAATTAGCTGATTAATTTTATTTTTCTTACACAGAGTCTCACTCTATTCAGGCTATACCAGAACTCACTATGTAGCCCTGACTAGCCTCAAACTCCAGTGATCCTCCTGCCTCAGTCTTCCAAGTGCTGAAATCATAGACCTGATGTTTGAGTGTG
This sequence comes from Mastomys coucha, assembly GCF_008632895.1. Lineage (NCBI taxonomy): Eukaryota > Metazoa > Chordata > Mammalia > Rodentia > Muridae > Mastomys > Mastomys coucha. Next base: position 69,941,854 of record NW_022196912.1, read on the forward strand.
TGTTTATTTACATTTAAAAAAATTTTTTTAAAATAAACTTTATTACTTAAAAAATAAAAACAACTTGCAAGTAAAAACAAGGAACAAGCCAGGTGGTGGTGGCGCATGCCTTTAATTCCAGCACTTGGGAGGCAGAGACAGGTGGATTTCTAAATTCAAGGACAGCCTGGTCTATAAAGTGAGTTCCAGGACAGCCAGGGCTATACAGAGAAACTCTGTCTCGAAAAATACCAAAAAAACCAAACCAAACAAACAAATAAACAAACAAAAAATAAGGATCAACCTCTCCCACCCCTCCGCCAAAAGAATGTTTTTAAGTGAACTAATGATGAGAATCATCAATGCTGTGTTTTCTAACATTCACACATGGAGGTTGTGTGTTAAATAAGCACGTATGGCTGGGCGGTGGTGGCACATTCCTTTAATTCCAGCACTTGGAAGGCAGAAGCAGGCGAATTTCTGAGTTGGAGGCCAGCCTGGTCTACAGAGTGAGTTCTAGAACAGCCAGGGCTAC
>NW_022196912.1:69942377-69945668 GCF_008632895.1 Mastomys coucha
CAAAAAACAAAACCAAACAAAAAAAAACCCACACATGATCAAATCTCCAGGCAATGCTCATTTGTACTACAGAGCCCTTGGTTTCCAGAATTGGTCAGAGTTACTACCAAGCTACTAGTACATTCTTTTCCAGAGTAGTGGAGAAATAATTAGGGACTTACAACTTCTAAAAACAAACAAACAAAAAGGACAACATTTCTTGTTTCTAAATGAAAAAACAAAACAAAACAAAACATAAGCACATTTCTTATTTACAAACTCAGAAGCAAAATTATGATGCAGTCGTTTGCCAGTGTGGAAGCCTTTTCTGGGTAGTAAAGACCCTGGCTGGATAAGGAGCGAGCCTTTCCACACAGAGGCACTCATTTTCTTTGGTTGGGTGTATGTACCGTGGGTGCTGAGGATGAAACTCATGGTTTAATACAGACCAGGCAATCAATTTTCATAACTGAGAAAGTGTTAGTTAGACATAAGTGAATATATATACCTAACATATTGTATTAATAATCTATTCTTTTTTTAGTTTTACTTCTTTTATGATGAAGATGTATGTGTGTTTGTGTGTGTCTCTGTATGTGAGTGTGTGTCTTTGTGTGTGTGTGTTTGTGTACGAGTGAGTGTGTGTTTGTGTGTGTATGAGAGAGAGAGAAGAGAGAGAGGAGAGGGGAAGAGAGAGATGGGGGGACAGGGACAGGGAGAGGATGGAGGGAGAGAGAGGGTGCACTTGCACTGGACTGCCTATCTGGAAGTCAGAGGGATCTTTCAGGAGTATGCCTTCTCCTTCCACTGTGGCATCCAGTGTTCGAACCAGACTTGCTCAGCAAACATTTTCATCTGCTGACCCAGCTCACCCACCTTTATTTACTTGGAAATGGGTTTTGATATAGCCCAGGATGGCCTTGAGCTCATTGTGTAGCTGAGGCTGGTCTTGAACTTGTAGTCCCTCCTGCCTCTATCTCCTGAGTGCTAGGGTTAAGCAATCATGACTGGATGTATTAAAAATATTCCAAAAAATTAAATAAAACTTGGAGCTGGCAGACGGCTGAGTAGCTATAAGAGTACCTGCTGCTCTTCCCCAGAGGACTGGAGTTAAGTCCCAGCACTCATACTGGGTAGCCCAAAACCACCAGTAGCTCTAGCCAGGGGAGTCAGCACTATCCCTGGTCTCCACAGACACCTACACACACGTAGCACACAAATATACGAACAAAAATAAATCTTTAAAAAATTTAAGTAAAACTAATCATGGTGGCACATGTGTGAAACTCTTAACACTCAAAGCACAGGCTCAAATGAATAGGAATGCAATAAAGCATTGTTTTCTCCCATTGTCTTCAACACAGCTTTTAGCTTTAAGTTCCTCATAGGCTGTATGTTGCCTGCTCACAGGTTGGCTGGTGCTGCAGTCATCTGAAAGGCAGCTTACAAGGTATGTGTAATGGCAAGGATCATTTTCTTCTCGAATGTTATAGGGATGGCCTCATGTCTTAGCCTAGGCTGTCCTCGAATTAGCTATGTAATCAAGGCTAGCCTTGAGCTTCCTTCTGATTCTCTTGCCCTTGCCTCTTGAGTGCTGGAATTACAGGTGAGCACCACCCACCTGGCCTCACTACTGATTTTTTTTTTGCCTTATGAGCCTACCCAACGGGTCCCACTCAACTGAGCAAGTGCAAGAGCAGACGAGAATGAGACTGGACGGATGGTCAAGTCTTTGCTGTTCTAGTCTCAGACAGGACATTCTATAATGCTGCCATATTTCACACATTAAAAACAAGTTCTAGCACGTTGTGAAGGAGGAAATCACATGAGATGTAAAAAACTGCAGACAGGGTCGTTGGGAGCCATGCTGAAAGCAGCCTGTTGTAGGAACAATGAAGGAAATCACCAAAAAAGAATGCCAGCTCAGCAGGTGGTGGCGTGAAGGAATATCTGTCGTGTACAGAGATGGTGTTATTGATAATGATGGCCTTCTGACTCTGTGGTCAGGAGTGGAAAGACGGCCAAGGGAAGTAAGAACACTTTCCACGAAAACAAAGATGGCTTTGTGATTTAAAATCGCTGTTCACTATTTGTGGTTTGTGGCTGTTTTGTGACTGAACAAACAGGCTTTCCCCCTCCCAGCAAACTGGTGTTGAGATTCATAATCCGAAAGCAACTCTGGGCCAGGCATGGTGATGCACACTTGGAATTGCAGCCCTAGGGAGGAGGAGTCCCAGTTTGAGGCTCCTTGGACTCTACAGTATGACCCATCAAAAGACCAAATAAGGAAAGCATCCCCCTACCCATCCCAAATTTTAGGATACCTCACTCATCAGCAAGAATTTATTGAGCATTTACTGTGTATTTCATTAGAGGCATATGAGACAGCATTTATTCTCATTTAGTTGGACAATATTTGTAACCACAGAAGTAGAAGCCTAAAAGCTATTTATTGTTGTTTTTAAAACATTTCTTTTTATTTTATGAGTATGAATGTTTTGCCTGCATTCATGCCTGGTGCTGGTGGAGGCCAGAAGTGAGCATTGGGTTCTTGGAACTGCAGTTACAGAGAGCTGTGAGCTGGTATATGGGTGATGAGAATTGACCTGGGGTCCTCTGGAAGAGCAGCCAGTGTTCTTACCATTGAGCCATCTCCCCAGCTCCAGGAACCAAGCTCTTACTGGATCATATTCTTTGTCCTAAATTCAAAAGGAGAATGAAAGTTTTAAAAATTCAGTGGGACGGAATGGCACACACCCAGAAATGAAATTCCAGAAATGAAAGAGAGTCATCTCCCCTACATTTCTACATTTATGCATGCTTTCATTCATTATTCTCAATAAAATTTTTGAGTGCCTACTGTGTGCAAGGCATGCAAAGTGTACTTTATATGCCCTTTTTTCCCTTTGTAATTTATTTTTATTTTTATTTTTGTTTTTTTCAAGACAGGGTTTCTCTGTGTAGCCCTGGCTGTCCTGGAACTCACTTTGTAGACCAGGCTGGCCTCAAACTCAGAGATCTACCTGCCTCTGCCTCCCAAGTGCTGGGATTAAAGAAATGCACCACCACTGCCCAGCCTCCTTTGTAATTTTGAGACAGGATATTATTATTAAGTAGTCTTGATTGGTCTGGGTTTTACTATGTAGACTAAGCTAACCTCTAACCTCAGAGTCACAGAGGTCCATCTGCCTGTGCCTCCTGAGTGCTGGATAAAACTGGGCACCACCATGATTTTTTTTTGTGGCTTTTGTGTTTGACTGTGTGTGTGTGTGTGTGTGTGTGTGTGTGTGTGTGTGTGTATGGTGTGCTTAT
>NW_022196912.1:69945865-69950017 GCF_008632895.1 Mastomys coucha
ATCTTAAAAGAAAAAAAAAAAAAGGCCAAAACATTGCCATTGTACATTGTTGGATGGTAGGGTTATATACTTTCAATTTGTGTGCTTATTATTTTGTGATTAAATATTTTAAGTAAGTTTAAATAGAGATGAATATTAAGTTCATGCCCAAGAGCTTGTTTACTGAAAGAAGAACAAATTATGTTTCCTTATAGAGCTATCTAATCCACTGCATGTTTTAGTGTATGTGGGCAGCTTAATTATTCATTTCTATCTAAAACAAATGTAAAAGGTATTTGGTGTGTGTGTGTGTCTGTGTGTGTATGCATTGGATAAGCATGCTATGCCACGCCCGTAGAGGACAGAGGACAGCTTTCAGGAGTTGATGTTCTGTTTCTACCCTAAGCCTGGAGATCCACCTTAGTTTGTCAACTTGGAAATCCGGGTCCTCCCACCTTTCCTTCCTGAGTGCTTGGATTATCAATATGTGCCACCTGGGATTACAGGCATATGCCACCTGGGATTACTGGCATGTGCCACCTGGGATTACTGGCATGTGCCACCTGGGATTACAGGCATGAGCCACCTGGGATTATTGGCATATGTCACTTGGGATTATTGGCATGTGCCACCTGGGATTACTGGCATGTGCCACCTGGGATTACAGGCATGAGCCACCTGGGATTATTGGCATGAGCCACCTGGGATTATTGGCATGTGCCACCTGGGATTACAGGCATGTGCCACCTGGGATTACTGGCATGTGCCACCTGGGATTACCCACATGTGCCACCATGCAGAGGATAAAACCTCAGGCTTTTTGCTTGCTAGGCAAGCACTCTACCAACTGGGTTATGTCTCAGACACTAAAACAAAATTTTATGTTAAAAACAGTTCATTCTGTCAGTGGTGGTGCATACCTTTAATCCCAGCATTTGAGAGGCAGAGCCAAGAGGATCTCTGTGAGTTCAAGTCCAGCCTGGTCTAAACAGTGAGTCCCAGGATATCCAGGGCTATACAAAGAAACCCTGTCTCAATAACCACCCCACCCCCCCAAAAATGACAATGTTTAAATTGGTTACCAATATTTTGTTTTATGGCAGTGGCAGGACTGAGTCTAGATCTTATCCATATCAGGTGAACCCTTTACCACATTGCCACAAACATTACTATCAATTATAAATATCACCTTATTTACAAACTCCTATCTGAATGAACAGTTACTATAACAAGCGATTTGTAAATCAGGAAGGCATTCTTCCTATTATACTATAGGTAATGGAGAGATGGCTCAATGGTTAAAAGCATTTTTTTTCCATTTTATAAGGTTTTTATTTTTAGTACAACCTGATAGCTTTTCAATGTGGACATTGAGTAGAGAAAATATAATACATTTTACATATAACCTTTTACATGAGCAAACTTAGTAATTATCTGAAGGGCACATTCTGGCAGTGACTCAGGACAAGTATTCAATGAAATCTGGCAAAACATGGCAAGGAATAGGACTCTGACAGGTCAGAAGACAGTCTGTGTTGGCGCATTCTCCCACAGGCCATGGAATGATGCTGAGCACTTTGCTCAAACAATTTTACTATAGCCAGAAAAGTCCTTCTGCATAAAAATAACTTGTTTTATAAATTAGCTGTCGGGTCCTCGAAGAAGCCAATCATGAACAATTATTGTCACCACTTTAATCCGTACTTTAGTGATTAATGGCTTTCTAAGAAAACTTGTTTGAAGGATAAAGAATTGCTGCTCTTCTAAAGGACCCCATTTCAGTTCTTAACACCCACATTAGGCAGCTCCCAGCTTCCAGGGATCCTGAAGCTTCTGTGGGCACTGTACACACATACATAAATAAACCTAAAAATTTAATTACATGGGCAGGAGAGATGGCTCAGTAGCTAAGAGCACTGGTTGTTCTTCCAGAGGTCCTGAGTTCAATTCTCAGCAACCACATGGGATCTGCTGTAAACTCCCTTGAATTTTAGTCAGTTTAATACTTGACATATGTTCTACCTGAGGAAATACAGTAGACAGATAGATATTTGGAGCAGGGAGATGGAGTTGCTCCATGCAGTTTGTGCTAAGTGGCATTGCAGCACCTTCAGGAATGGCGGACTGAAAGAAACAAGCAATAGAGCCGTCATGGAGGAACACTGGTTTCATCTTATATTTATGTATTGTGGTATGTATGATGTGTGTCCATGCATATTTGCACATACATATGTGGATGTGGGAGCAGGTTCTCTTCTATCATACGGTTGGTGGCAAGTGCCTTTATCTACCCTACTGGTTTCATTCTAAGAGCACAATGACCACCCAAGTCAATTGGTTGCTCTCCACAAACTGACAGTAAGTCCCTATTGCTGAAGACAATATCTATACAACTCACCGAACATGGAGAAGTCTGTTTGGTGCCTCCCTAGAGCCTTTACCCCTACTGTCTAATGTCCATGGGACTAGAAGGTTCTCTGCACGCTACCAAAGAGAAAGGTAAACATCAACTCAGCTACAAATCCTTCCATCTACAGTGGTAGTCTGCCTGCAGGCTATGCTACTGCAACGGTGGTACAAAGTGTGGGAGTCACCAACTGTCTTAGTAAGGGTTTTACTGCTGTGAAGAGACATCGTGACCAATGCAAGAATTATAAAGGAAAACATTTAATTGGGGCTGGCTTACAGGTTCAGAAGTTCAGTCCATTATCATCATGGCAGGAAGCATGGCAGTGTGCAGGCAGACATGGTGCTGAGGAAGTCGAGAGTTCTGTATCTTGATCTGTGGGCAGAAGGAGACCACGAGCCACACTGGGCAAAGCTTGAGCATAGGGGACCTCAAAGCCCACCCTTACAGTAATATACTTGCTGCAACAAGGCCACATCTACTCCAACAAGGCCACACCTCCCTATGGTGTTACTCCTTATGGGCCAAACATTCAAACACATGAGTCTACGGGGGCCAAACCTATTCAAACTACCACACCAAATGTCTGATGGATTTAAGGGCTATTCCAAGAGATGTAACTCATTTCTGACACTCCTTCAGTTGTCAAGAACCTAGGACTAGATAGGCCAGGAATCTAGGGTAAAACCATATACTACTGCTCTGTTAAAAAGTAGTGGTCTCAACCTTCCTAATGCTATGACCTCTTAATACTGTTAAGTGACCTCATGTTGTGGTGACCCCAACCATGAAATCACTTTTGTTGCTACTTCATAACTATAATATTTAGTTATGAATCATAACATAAACATATGTTTTCTAATACTGATGGACTTAGATAATCCCTGTGAAAGGGGAATTTGGCTCCCAAATGGGTTGAGACTGACAGGATGAGAACATAGCAAATAAAGTAACTCTTAATGACATTCTGCTCTACTCAGATCTGTGCCTTGCTCAGCCATCACCAGAGAGGCTTCCTCCAGTAGACAGGAACAAATACAGACACACAGCTGGTCAGTGCATAGACAATGAGAGGCCTAAATGAGATGTCTCCATCAATCTGCCTCCTCAGGGCCTAGGGAACTCTACAGAGGAAGGGGCAGAAAGAGTGGAGGAGCCAGAGGCTGGAGGACAGCAAGGAACAAGGTCTTCTGAACACAGCCAGGGTCTCAGTGTATATACGAACTATTCTTAAGGGCAGGTCCCATATCCAGCAGTAGATGGTCAACACAAAATTATCTCAGTGGCGGTTTTGGAGGTTCTTTGTCTCATAGTATTCTGCTTCCCTCCCCTCACAGGCCTTTAGTGTATATATTAGGGCTTCTAGTTTTGTATTTTTATAAGACTTCTGTGTGTGAGGACACGGATGTTTCTATATCTGTATGTGTTTCTTGTGCTCTTTCTTTGGGTCTCTTTCTTTCTTTGTTGTTTTGCCCCGTTTCAGTTTTTCAGTTTGTTTGTTCTTGTTTTATCTTTTTTTTTTTTTTTTTTTTTTTTTTTTTTTTTTTTTTTTTTTTAGAAGCTTGTATTTTCTAAATGAGAGATAAAAAGTGTGTAGATTTTGATGGAAGAGGAGTTGAGGAAGATCTGGGAGGAGTTGGGGGGAGGGAAACCATAATCAAAATATATTGTATGAAAAATATTTTTTCTTTTTTTTTCTTTTTTCGAGACAGGGTTTCTCTGAGTAGCCCTGGCTATCCTGGAACTCACTCTGTAGACCAGGCTGG
>NW_022196912.1:69950110-69976195 GCF_008632895.1 Mastomys coucha
TTGGTTTTAAGGCATTTATTGTAGAAAGGCAGAGAGAGGGAGAAGAATAGAGAAGTAGAGGCCAGCCATGGCCACGCCCAGAGAGGGAGAAAGGCTAGGTGGAGAGAGGGGAAGCAAGAGGGCAAGAGAGTAAGCTGTGGCACACATCTTTATTTCAGCACTAGGGAGGTAGAGGCAGGAGATCTCTGTGAGTTTGAGGCCAGTCTGGTCTAAATAGTGAGTTCTAGGACAGCAGGACAGGCTATCCAGAGACTCCTTATCTCAAAAAACAAAAAACAAAAACAAAATAATACAACCAAAACAACAACAACAAAACAAACAAACAAAACCAAAAAACAAGGGAAAAGAGAAGTTATAATAGTTATAGCTGGGTGTACTGGCACACGCCCCCATCCCAACATTTTGACGGCAGGAGGATCTAGTGTACAAGGTCATGCTCTATACACAGTACCACAGATCAAGGTGAACTAGTTGCTAAGAACCTCTCTAGAAAAGGCTTCAAGATCCAATAAATTCTAATAGGGTTTTGTATTTTCTTTTTACTTATTTTTATGTTTTTACTTTATTTTATTTTATTAGTTTTTCATTATTATTATTTTATTAGACCTAGCTATCCTATAACTTACATTGTAGCCCACGCTGGCCTTGAACTCACAAAGGTCCTCCTGCCTCTGCCTCCCAAATGCTGGGATTAGAGATGTGCCCCACCACTGCTTGGCATGTTCTTTTGAGACAGGGTCTCATTGTGTAACCCTATTATACAATGTATAACAATATTTCAGAAATCCTGGAATTTGCTATCCCAATATTTTTTCATTTATAACATAGAACTATTTTGGAAAATTATGTTGCGTCAGGAAACACATCCTCTTTGCTTTGTAACCATACCATCTGGCCTCAAACTCTGCTGCAGCTCATGCAGGACAACAGCATACAACTCGCTCACTGTAGGCCTCACTCAGGAAGGCTGCATGCTCACTTCACCTGACAAGGGTGCCAGCAGAAACTCCCAGGCTGATCTCAAGGTCTACAGGAGCTACCCAGAGTTCACTGGGACAGCTGAGAACAATCCTTCCAGTTGTGACTACCATGAGAATGTTGTTTAAAAGTTTCTACACTGTTCTTTACCTAAAAGGAGATTATTTTTTTCTATTTGGAAACAGAGAAATAGCTCATCTAGGATAATGTCATCTTTTTCAATAGGTCCAAGATAAAGCTCCTATTTCACTTTTAAGGGTTTCCTTGACAAACAGTTCTTCGGTTGCTTTTCTGTTATCCAGCAACTCATGCTAGAGGATGATACTGTTACGGCTTTGTTAGAACCACTACTGGTCAGACGGTAATGGAGAATGACCTTGGATGACTTTGGATTCATCATTCTGACTCCCAAGTGCAGCATTATAGGTGTGTAGCACCACACTCAAGCCCTGATCCTTAAGCTTTGAATACACAGGTATACTGGCCCCAGTACAAACCTGTCTATATCCCCAGTAAACATTTATTCAATATGGGAAAAAAAAAAGCTAGCCTATCCCACTAATTTTAGAGCTGATGTCTTATTGACTTGGGAGCACCCTGCTTTGTTTTTCAGATCTTATTCAGCAAGTATCAAAGTGTTTCACGTGTGCAATTATTCATAAAGGAAGATGGGCTATAAATGTGTAACAACTATGAATACGGTTCGCATCCAAGTCCCCTTGATAGATATACAAGAACACTAATAGACAGACTATGGGGTTAGTTTTCAGTTATAGCTTTGTGCCCACATACAATAGGGATGGTGCTACAATGACCCTGATTCCCTGATGAAATTTATAATTCTTACTACCCTTGAAAAACCCTGCATGTACCCCCACTCCCTTTTTTGAAAGGAGCTTGTCACGTAGCTCAGTCTGGTCTTGAACTGGCAATCCTGTTTTAGGCTCCTGAGCTGACTCCAGGCTGGTGTCACCGTACTCCTAGCCTCAGTGTTGGCACACATGATATGAACACTTTGGTCATTAGACTAATTTCCCCTTCTCCTGGGTGTATCTTCAGGAATAGGGGTGCTAGGTCTCTCAGAACCTCTTTCTTCAGCGTTCTGAGGAGCTGCCAAGCTTTCCCAAAGCACGCAAAGCCTTTACCCGGAATGTAGGACGGCTCCAGCTCCTCAGTGCTAGGCTTCATCATGCACCATAAACCGTGGGCCCTTCTGTGCCCAAGGCAGATGGATTGTCAGAAAGCTTCAAGGACAGTTTCTCTTCCTATGATTGAGAAAATGAAGTTGTATTTCTATCAGGGTATCTTCTAACTCGTAAGTGGTGCTTCGCTTTTGGACAGAAAGCATAGCTCTTACTTGCAACTTGCAGTCTGACCTAAGAAATATCTGTTTGGCAAAGAAAATAAACAAAGATGGAATCTAAAAGCTGAGTCATTGTCTCAGGCTGGTCTTTTTATCCATTGTCAGGACTTGTCTTTTCCTCCTTTGAAGCCCAAAAATTGGAAATACCTTTTATTGCTTTGGTTGCTTTTGAAAAGCTCAAGCATTATTCTCAGGCATACAAGGACGACTGTGAGTTTGAGGGTCACTTGGTCTATACAAGGAGGCCTTTTCTTTAAAAAAAAAAAAAAAAAGTCAGGTGTGGTGGTGCATGACTTTAGTTATAGAGGCAGGTGGATTTTTCAGCCAGCCTGGTCTACAAAACAACTTCCAGGCCATCCAGAGCTACAGAGAAATCCTGTCTTGGAAAAAATGGGGAAAGGGGACTATGGGGAACTAAGGGGAAGTATAGGAAGGAAAAAGAACCTCCAGGTGGTTTAACTTAAAGCTGCTTTACCCTAAGTGTCTACATATTATTTGGGGGCTCTGTCTAGTTCCACTTTTTTCTAGAAACCTTTAAAAATAAAAAATAAAAAAAATAGTCCTATCTTAGCTAGGCTCTTCAGAGACATACTAAGTCACACACAGTGACTGATTGGTTTCCCCTTCCCTGCATCAAAGCTGCTGCTGCCAGGCTTCCTAGAGATCATTTTTGGATGTGGCATGTAAATTAAACACAGATAAGCTTGTATTTGTAACAAAATAAAAGAGCAAACAAAACATTTCAGATATATATTTTAGTTATCATACGGTTTATTTATATCCACATGACTACTATATATATATATAGATAGATAGTCACAAAGAATTAGTTACTAGCACATAGTCATGCATATAATGCTTGAAAGGAAATATACACAGCATATGGATGAGGTATCACAATGGGTTACTTTGGTGCTAGAGGACCTTATATAAATGAATTTGTTGTAGAGCTTCTTGGTCAATGTCCCTTTGTGAATATACATCGAGGTTCAAAGGTAGCTCTTCCACCCAGGAGGACAGTTGCATATTAATCTGTGGGAAAAAAACATAAACATAAAAACCTCAGAACAATCCTGCTACTCGGAACTTCACAATATTAACCTAAGTAAGTCACACAACAGATTTTTCTAAAGACTGATTTTTTTATTTTATATTTATAAATATTGTCTTCATGTATGTATGTGTATTATATCCGTGCCTGGTCCCCAAGAAAGCCACAGAAGGGAGTCAGATTCCCTGGAACTGAAGTTACAGATAGTTGTGAACTGCCATGTATGTGCTGGGAACCAAACGCAGGCCCTGTGCTTTAAAACTGCTGAGCCATCTCTCCAGCCCCCTATACAATAGGATTTTTACTATGATTAACAGGATTAAGTTTACAAAGTACCACAGAATAACTTTTGTTTTACTCTAATTTTGGAACTTGAAAAAAAATTCACAAATTTTTTAAATATAAAATGCTTATAGGGCTGGCGAGATGGCTCAGTGGGTAAGAGCACCAACTGTTCTTCTGAAGGTCCTGAGTTCAAATCCCAGCAACCACATGATGGCTCACAACCATCCGTAATAAGATATGACGCCCTCTTCTGGTGCGTCTGAGGACAGTTACTTAGATATAATAATAAATAAATCTTTTTTAAAATGCTTATAGATTTACGTCTATGAGTGTCTTGCTTGCATATAGACTGTGAACCACCAATGGGTGCCTGGTGCCCATGGAGCTCAGAAGACAAATTATCCTAGAACTGCAGTTTTAAATGTTGTGAGCCACCATGTGGGTGCTGGGAACTGAATCCAGGTCACCTGCAAGGGCAACTAGTGCTCCAACTGCTGAGCCATCTCTCTAGCCCCTATAGTAATTATTTTAATGTAAGTAGTGTAATAGTTATAGTAAAGATTACATCATCAAAGGAGAAAACAACGGCAATATATATAAAGCACAAAAAGGTTGTTCTCATTCCCATAGTACTGGAGATGAGCAATTTCCCTCCATAACCTGCTTGAGATGGTTCCTTTCACACCATAAACTTGAGCCTCCACAAAACTCTGGAGCCATCATTGTACATATCTGTTTAAAGTCATTTTCTTATTAAACAAATTCAGCAATTATCACATACATGATGTGGACTGCTCTTCACAGTCAGCTCTCCCTATCTGGACAATCTAGGGGTTGAACCTCAGTTGCCAGGCCTGAACAACAGAAAACTTTATACCTGCTGAACCACAGTGCTGGCCTGAAGTTGTTTTCTTAAATGAGAGAGCAACAGAGTCATAGAGTTCCATCTAAGCTCTCTTCATAGCCTTTAGTTTGAGGCAGGTGGCCCCCACCTGGGTCTCCCTGGCATGCCTCAGCTTCCCACACAGGAGTCAGCGGCCTGCACCAACATGTCTTGCCACGGACTGGGGTTTCTTATGGGGTCTCTTGTTCCGTGGGACGATGGGTTCTGGCCAGTTGTGCACGGGATTCGGCTTTGACAAACACACTCGACACGAGTGGTGTAAGGTCTGAGTGTATTTCTTTAAAATGACATGAGGCTTTTACAATCATTGCAAAAGAGAAATGAAAAATCTGGCAGCTCAGTAGTCGAGGTACATCTGAGGCCACCTAAAACACACTAGGTCTAAAACAGCAGCCATCTCCTCTGGACTGGTGCAGCACCCCCGGTACTCTGGCCAGGACCATGCGGCCCGAACATACTCGGAGCCCGGGTGCGCCAGCCAGGAGGGTAGAGGCTTGAATCTCGAGTCCTCAATGCTGAATGCTCAAATCTTCAATTTTGTTTTTTTGTTTTTTAAGATTTATTTATTTATTATATGTAAGTACACTGTAGCTGTCTTCAGACGCACCAGACGAGGGCGTCAGATCTCATTATGGGTGGTTGTGAGCCACCATGTGGTTGCTGGGATTTGAACTCATGACCTTCTGAAGAGCAGTTGGTGCTCTTCCCCGCTGAGCCATCTCACCAGCCCAAATCTTCAATTTTGAATGCGCGAATCCTGAATGCTCAATCTCTTGAATCTCGACTGGTGCTGCACCCCCAGGGCCCAAGCGCTCTGGGCCGGGGGGGGGGGGGGGGGGGGGGGGGGGGGGCTACGGACTGCATGAATCTAAGTCCTAGTTCACCAAAGCTCTGGTTCTAGTCTGAGTGTGAGCGAGTCTGAATGCTGAATGCAGACTGCCCGCTGCTGAATGCTCTATCCTGTTTCTCTTTCTGTAATCTTTAGTGTCCTACCCAAAATGCTGGAGGCAATTAGTTTGGATGGCTTAACATTCTAAGCCAGGGTTTGACTAGGTCGTTGGAACATTGGTGAAGGTCAGAGAGCAATATCCGAATTTTCTCTTACTAGCTGTAAAGAAATGATATCTTGGTGAGCCCCTAGCACACAAGTACGAGGACATATCTGGGCTACCTCTGAGTCTGGGCTGCCAGGCGACAATGCGGAGGCAGGAGACTGACTTTCCTTGAAGTTTACGCCTGCCGTCATGCAAAGTGTGCGTGGCAATGTCTAACTTCTGCAAGTTTTTAACAATTCAGTGTATTTATTATCCATGTGAATGTCTACTCATGTGGCTGGTACATGCCATCTTTCTAGCCTCTTTTTTGAGACCAGGTCTTTTTTATATAGGCCAGGATGGGCCTTGAAGTCACTCATGAATCTCCTTGTGGCTGTCTCTGGCTTGCTGCAATTATAGGTATCAATGGCTATCTAGACAGATTTATGTACATAATATTAAAGCTATTATTTTGAGGGCTGGAGAGATGTCTCAGCAGTTAAGAACACATGCTGCTTTTGCAGAGGACCCAGGTTTGGCTCTTAGCACTCACACGGTGGTTCAAAACCATTCCTAAGTAGTTCCAGGCAATCTGAAGCTCTTTTCTGATCAATGTGAGTAGCAGGCCCACATGTGATGACCATACATACATGCAGGCAAAATGGTTATACACATAAATAAATCTAAAAAAAAAAAATTAGTTTGGTAAGTAGAAAAAACTCACTAAATTGACTTATATATTATATTAGAAATTATATAAATTAGAAATTTAAAAGGAATATATATGTATACACACACACACACACACACACACACACACACACACACATATTTTCTTTTTTTCTTTTTGAAACAAGTCTCACTATATGTAGCTCTGACTGTGCTGGAAATCACTCTGCAGACCCGGTAGGCCTTAGATTCAGGCATTCTCCAGCCTCTGCCTCCCAAGTGCTAGGACTAAATGCATGCACTACTATGCCTGACCAAGAATATATTTTAAAAGGGATGTTTCTGTGAAAACAGAAGATTATGGTAGGATCACACTACTGATGAGGCAGGGAAACTGGGATTACTATCTTCCTTTACACATTTCTGGATTACTTCCTTTGCTATAACAAGCAAAATTAGGGCAGGAGAGATGGTTCAATGTTCAAGAGCGCTTACTGCACAGCATGAGGACTAGAGCCCAGATCCTGGCAGTTCTACAGTCTATGTAACTGACAATTAGCATCCCTCATCACGCTGAAGTACAGCAGACTAGACCAGACCACCCAGGCAGCTCTGACCCCACTGTAGCCCTTTACTTTGCATGACAAGTCTCCATATGTAGTCTGCCTGGCCGCCAATGCATCCAACACCCCTTCCTTCTGTGCTAAAGGACAATGTTAGGATGTGGGGATTCATTTCTCCAGTTTAGGTTTTGAGAAGGGGGTTCTGTTGCTGGGCTGGTCTCAAACCAGTGGGTTCAAGATCTTCCTGCCTCAACCTTCCATGTGGTTAGGGTACAGGCATGTTACTCTTCCTTCTTAGCTATGATGTTCTTACCCATACCCAAGTGTTTATTAAACTATAACTATGACCCCACAGTTATTAAAAAGTGTGTAGAAAAACAAGAAAGTCTATATCCAGACATGAATTGTATTTCAGTGCTTTTGAGGATAGAAGACAAACCACAGAGCAACAGTCTTGCTATTTCTAGAATGTTATAATAGTTATCAGAAAAAAAAAGTTTAGATAAGAAAAATGTTGAAGGGCTGGGGATATAGATCAGTACAGTGCTTGCCTGACAGGCACAAGCCCTGGGAGGTGGGGAGGTTGTTTTTTGATTGTATTTTTCTCTGTGTAACCCTGGCTATCCTGGTACTCTCTTTATAGGCCAGGCCAGCTTCAAACTCAGAGATCTACCTGCTTCTCCCTCCTGAGTGCTGGATTTAAAGGCCTGTGCTACAATACCCAGCTCAGGAGCCATAGGCTTAATTCCCGCCACCAGCTAACCAACCAACCAACCAACCAATAGTAGGAAAAGTAGTTTACATACCTCTAGACCCATGAGAGAATCTTGGAGACTTGGTACTGTCACTAATAGTGATCCTTGTTTTCTTACGTTATGGATGATGTAGTTCCAGGCACTAAAATACATTAAAAACTGATATAATGAAATAGCAGTAAGATAATGTTGCATATTAATTAGAATAGAGCTAGCTCCCTTGTTCAATGTCTCCCCTTTCTCTCTCATGATGGGGAGGAGGGCCACAGTCTTGTGAGCAATCTGCTCTACCTCTAAGTCCTAGCCCCAGCCAAGTTTGTGAGAGACACCTGGGATCCCAGCAGTGAGGAAACCAAGGCAGGAGGCTCCTCTTGGGTTACAGGCTAGCCTGGGGTACAGAGTGAACTTCAGGGCACCAGCTTGGCTATAGAATTAGACCTCATCGGAACAAAGCAGTGACAAAGCCAACAAAACCCCAGATGTAGCCTTTAATATACAGCCCAGCAACTGCACACTTGGCTACTTACCCAAAGAAGTTAAAAACACGTATCTACAAGAAAGATCTGTACATGATTATTTATTGTAGTTTTATTCATAATTTACCAAACTTGGAAGCAATCATGACATCCTTTGTAGGGGAATGGATAAACTGTGACATATCTACACCACTGCACATTGTTCAGTTCTAAAAGGAAATGTGTTCAAGCCCTTAAGACACAAAGGAACCTCATGCCTGTTGGGAGAGGGGGAACCTAACCTGAAAGGGCCCTGATTATGTGATTTTTTTTTTTTTTTTTTTGGTTTTTCAAGACAGGGTTTCTCTGTGTAGCCCCAGCTGTCCTGGAACTCACTCTGTAGACCAGGCTGGCCTCGAACTCAGAAATCCACCTGCCTCTGCCTCCCAAGTGCTGGGATTAAAGGCGTGCGCCACCACTGCCCGGCTCCTGCTCAGCTCTTTGTCCTGTGCTCTCACCTCACCCAGCACCTTGGCAGCCACTGATCTTTTTACCAACCTATAGTTTTACATTCCTACATGTGATAGTTAAAATCATACAATCCAGGCAGTGGTGGTGCGCGCCTTTAATCCCAGCACTTGGGAGGCAGAAGCAGACAGATTTCTGAGTTCAAGGGCAGCCTGGTCTACAGAGTGAGTTCCAGGACAGCCAGGGCTACACAGAGAAACCCGTCTCAAAAAAAAATCAAAAAACAAAAAACAACAACAACAAAAAAAAAAAAAAAAAAAAAAAAAAAAAAAAAAAAAAAAAAAAAAAAAAAAAAAAAAAAAAAAGAGAAGAGCTGAGCAGGGGATTTTTAGGGCAGTGAAACTATTGTCCATGTTTTAAGGCTGGGTGCACATTACTACGTATCCATACACATACACAGGCTGCGCAGCACCAAGAGTGAATGGTAAACTGGAGACTTCTGGTGACTATGCAGTACCCAAGACCCATCATAAGAAGCATACTGTTCTGGTGAGAGGAATGATAACGGTAGACTCTGCAGGTATGTAGGGTAGAGTGTACAGGAAATCTTTATTTTTTTTAAAGTTTTGCTGAGAACTGAAAACTTCACTATAAAAAGCAAAACAAAAACCCGACATGTTAGCTTTTATCAGACACTGGATTTTTTTTTTTTTTTTGAATAAGGATGACAAAAGAAAATGCAATCGGTATCTAGAAATCTAGATAGGCAAAATGTTTACCCACAGGAAATAGAACTACAGCAATATAGTAGAAATTGGCAAATTTTCCAGTTCCTGAAGGGCGTTGGTAAAGTTACGAGGTCATAGTACTGATATTAACAAGATGGGGATGTGGGTTACTGTAGAGGTTCTGAATAAGAGAAATCAAGTTTTCAGAATCACACAAGTCAAGCAGGATCAGCATCAAGCTTTGTACTTTCTCAACAGAGCACATGAGAATCAGTCCTTCAGACTGGAACTAGGCTGAGACTGCTAGGGGCTGAAGGAGATGAATAGTTTGGGGAAACAAGGGGCACAGAAGTCAGAAACCAAAAATAACTGTGTAGATGTGTAGGGTGTATAGATTAGATCTTTTTATTTTGTTTGTTTGTTTGTTTGTTTGTTTTGAGACAGGGTCTCTCTGTGTAGCTCTGGCTGTCCTGGAACTCACTCTGTAGACCAGGCTGGCCTCGAACTCAGAAATCCGCCTGCCTCTGCCTCCCAAATGCTGGGATTAAAGGCGTGCCCCACCACCGCTTGGCCAGATTAGATCTTTTAAAACTCACATCAAGAGTTAAATCATACCTCATCTGGCCGGCTGGAGTATTTTGGGGATGGAATTCCAACATTAAATAGTATCTGCAAAGTTTGGTGGGACTAGCCAGTTATATAGGATAATGAAACGACCCACCAATGCATGTCAGAGTGCAGTGTGCTTGACCAGTTCTGTTTAACTCCCAGGGTTGATATGTGCCAGACTACACTGCATATGATCTTGGGGAACACAGTCTTTGCAGTGAGTGCTGGTGGGTGGATGGGTGGCACAGTGAGGCTGGTGGGTGGATGGGTGGCACAGTGAGGCTGGTGGGTGGATGGGTGGCACAGTGAGGCTGGTGAGGCTGGTGGGTGGAGGGGTGGCACAGTGAGGCTGGTGGGTGGATGGGTGGCACAGTGAGGCTGGTGAGGCTGGTGGGTGGAGGGGTGGTACAGTGAGGTGGATGGGTAACACAGGGAGGCTGGTGGGTGGATGGGCGGCAGCATCATTTCTATTTATTTTTAGTTGAGGCTATGGGTAGTAGGTTTTATAAGTTTAGAACTTATTTACAAGATAATGCAATACTGTTTTTTTTCAGGATGCAAATGATAATCACTTAGCACTGTTTCAACTAGAGCTATCTTTTTTAATGTGGCTCTTAAAAATGATATATTTTACAAGTCCATATTAATAAAAAACTAAAAAAAAAACTGTATTTGCACAATTTTTTCATTTGTCTGAGACAGGTCTCACTGAGCTCAGGGGGCCCTGAACTAGCTATTTAGCTGAATTCACTGCCATAGACTAATGCAGAAGTTCTGTGTCCTGGTACAGCATGGGTCCTGGAACTGTGACCTAGGGTAGGGCAATCAGAAACACTTGAGTTGGGTAGGCTTTGCTCTCCTTTCGGATGGAGAGGCTGCATCACCCTGGAAGCTCAGCATGTTTATTCTTTACAGTTGAGCAGGTTACTGCACGCTGCTGAACAGAACAGCAGGCTATGACATACGGCTGACAGGAAGACAGGCTTAGCTACTCTCACTAGGATCAGACTGTAGGGAGCAGTCTCCAGGCTGTACACATGCAGAGGTAGAAAGCTGTGGTAGTCATTTTCTACATATACTAGAAATATCTGCATACGGAGGAGAGGGAGGCTTTGTCATTCTCATGACTCTAAGGTGTGGCATCATGACCATGTCAATAACAGACACTCACCCTGGACTTCACTGGTCCCTAAACAGAAGAATTAAATAATATCATATAGCTACTACTTGTTCAGTGATTCACATAGTCTCTATGAGTGAATATATGAAAAAAGCTGTTTTTATTTTTGTTTAGAGACAGGGTCTCACGATGGAGTCCTGACTGGTCTAGAACTCAAGAGATCTGCTTGCCTCTTCCATCCTAGTGTTGGGAATAAAGGCGTGTGACACCTCACCAATCTAAATATAGAACTCCCCCCGCCCCCAGTTCACCAACACCTCACAACATTCTTCAGCATTCAAAATCTGTATATCTCCAAAGTGCTTAACATTATTTTTTCTCAATGCCTTATTAACATACCAGTGATAATATACTCATCAACAATTATATAATGCTTTTCTTACCTGCAACTAAGTTTAAAAGTAAAAAAGCTGGGTGGAGAGATGGCTCAGTGGTTAAGAGCACTGACTGCTCTTCTGAAGGTCCTGAGTTCAAATCCCAGCAACCACATGGTGGCTCACAACCATCCATAATGAGATCTGACGCCCTCTTCTGGTGTATCTGAAGACAGCTACAGTGTACTTACATATAATAAATAAATAAATCTTAAAAAAAAAAAAGTAAAATGCTACTGATGTGATGATAGCATCATTACATTCTGTCAGCATCAGGAGGCAGAGGCAAGAAGACTTCAAGTTCAAGGCCAGTCTGGGCTGCAAAGATCAGACAGTGGCTACCTTCACTACCAGCTGGGAAGTGAGATAACTCCAGGAACCTGTTAGAGGTTTCTTCCTCAGGGACATTGTTAGGGGTGTAGCTCAGAGATTGAGCACCTGCCTAGCATGTACCAGGGTGGCCTCAACCCCAGAACTGTAAAAGGCAAACACAGAATGAACTAGTTTTGAAGGTTAATATTCTCATCCTTTCTACTAAACCTTGGTTAATCCATACTACTTTATGACAGGTGTGATGGCTAGTGTTAATTGTCAATTTGACAAAATCTAGAATCAGCTGCTACGAGGGACTCTGGGCTAGCTATTAAGGTGTCATTTTGACTGATTTACTGAGGAGAGCTGGGTTAAGCAGCACTCACGGCACTGACCGCTTCCCATTCCTGAGTGTGGATCCACTCCCCAGCATCAGACAGATGGCACTAAGGAACTAAATAACCTTTCTTCCTTAACTTGCTTTTGTCAGAGGTTTTTATCATGAAAAGAAACTAAGACAACAGATTAGCACAATGACAACAAAGAGCAATGTAAGGAACCACTGGGAACTGCTGTTTAACTGTTCCCCAAACAAATGTGGGAGTCATACTATCATTTTATATCCATCAAAAATTCCATATTACAGGGCTCACTGAGTTGGCTCAGAGGGTGGTTTACATAAAGCCTGAAGTGACTCTTGCAAATTTTCTTTTGACTTCTATATACCCACTCTGATGAGCACAAATAAATACATGTAAACTTAAAAAAGTTAAATACATTTTACAAAATCAGTTTTTTGTCAAAATTTTGAATTTGATCTGTTCCTTATTAAAATATGTTGATATCATATACAAAAGTGTCAAAGAAAAAAATAAAAATATTAATAAAACCAAGTTGTGCACTGGACAGTAGTGACAGGCAGATTTCTGAGTTTGAGGCCAGCCTGGTCTACAGAGTGAGTTCAAGGACAGCCAGGGCTACACAGAGAAACCGGTCTCAAAAAACCAAAAAAAAAAAAAAAAAAAAAAAAAAAAAAAAAAAAGGAAGAAAGCAAAACAAAAAACCAAAAATCAAACAAAACAAAACAAAACAAAACCAAAAAACAACAAAAAAACCAAGTTGAGTTTGTCATTTTAAAATTAGCATGAAAACATTTCTACCTTATACCAATCTCTTTTCACACCTTGCTGGATATATTTTAATAACAGTTTTCTTGCTTCAGTAAATAACCTACCTGGCCTGTTGAGCCTCAGTAAGAAAATATTCGAAGACATTATTCATTACAATGACATCAGCAGTTTGTAGAAGGGAACTTTGGGTACAGATGTCTGCATGAAGCACCTAAAGAGCAAATTCATGTAAGACGATGAGAACAGTAGAGCATGCAGCCACCAGGGATGCCTGCTGGCTGGCTCAGTGATGCTGCAAGGACCACCAAGAGATACTTCATATTTAGTAAAGCTCAGAAGCTGGCAAAGAAGATTTGCTTTGAATGGAATTATTTGTTTTCTTATAACTGTGTCTTCCACTTGCTAATTATTAACTTTTTAATCGAGTCTAGAGATTTTTCCATTATAATTACATTGTTAGTTTTAAGAGTCAAAGGATCCAGGTTTCAACTGTGGCTCTGCCCAACTAGATTTGTACTCTTGGGTAGTTAAATTTCTTTTTTAATAGAGGTTATCAGTCCTGATGATACAATATAAAAATGATGGCTCAACGGTTAAGAGCATTTACTACTCTAACAGAGAAATGGGTTGGTTCCCAGTACCCACATGGCAGCTAACAGCTGTCTGTAACTCCACAGTACAGGGATCCAATGCCCTCTTCTTAACCCAGGCACCAGGCACACATTGATACACAGACATCCATGACAGGCAAAACACTCAAAACACATAGAATAAAACAAAATAATCTTAAAAAAACCCCACACTTCTCAAAAAACACTGGAGTAAATTATTAATTGTCAAATCTGTCAAATATTAGTATGTCCTATGCTAACTTGATTCTAACACTCACTTGAATGTTATTACCTGCCAAAAAAGTAAGCAAAATAATTTATTTAAACACTACATAGGGCTGAAGAGTTGGCTCAGCACTTAAGAGCACTGAGTTCTTCCAGAGGACACAGGTTCAATTATCAGCACCCACAGGGCAGCTTACAGCCTTCGTAACTCCAGTCTCAGGGGAACCAATGCCCTCTTCCGATTTCTGTGGTCTCTAGGCACCACATATAGTGCAGACATACGAGCAGGCAACATACACACATAAAATAATAAAATAAATCTTTTTTAAAACCCCACATAACTTAAAAATGTAACTTAAACCATAATTAAGGCTTCGCAGACCACAGAGACAATAACAAGAAGATACATGTACTTGATCAGGAGTAAAAAAAAAAAAGATTTTACTTTAATAGGAAGAGAAGAAAAACATGTTTATGAGCTACTTTCAAATAAATACTCAAGCACTGCAAATATATAATGTGCAAGGTGTTGTATGGTCTGATTTTAAGAAACATTCTTTCTTTTAAATAATAAGCATTCTACATTTTTTTAAGAAAGAAATTCACTTGGCCTAGAACCTTTAAACACAGTTTTGACACAATCATCAATAAAAAGAAAGACAGCTGGGCCAGAGAGACAGCTCAGAGGCTAAGTACGGCTCTTGTCACAAAGAACCCAGTTAATAATTACAGACATCATAAACATGCAGCCTAGTTATGCAACAGATATATAAACTAATCAGTAGTTTTATCTTCATTCCTCCTTTTTATTTCTTTCCCACCTGTCTTCACATTTTTCTTCTTGTACTTCTACTACACAGACTGGGGAAAGAAGAGTCTGAAGGCTCAATTAATAAAGGCAGCCAGCACAAGTCTCTCAGGATTCCAGGGTGGCCTCTGGACTGATGGCAGTACAGAAGCCAAAAAACAATCAACTCAAGCAAAATTTCGTGGAGACCTCTTCTTTGCAAGATATTGTGGAGGGAGACAAACCAGGCTAAATGAGATATAGTATCTGTGCCCAAATGTGTGACACTGGAGTAATGTGACAAACACCCAAAAACAACTGTCGTAACTCCCTGGTGCTATCAGAGGAGTGAGCTGAGAGCAAGGATAAGAAGAGGGAAAGCTCAGTGTGAGCCTAGAGGAGGGGGATGGGAGACTAGGAGACAGCAGACAGTGGGTCAGGACAATGGATCAAACACAAAGGTACACTTAATATTCACTCTATGGAATGACAATACGGAGTTACTTTGTTTTTTTTTTAATAGAAAAGGCTATAAACCAAGAAAGATGAAGGAAATAGGGATTAAAAACAACAGATACAAAAATTTCGAAGTTAAAAAAGAGGGGAGAAAGTCTTAAGGGATTTAGCGGAGACCTGAGAAATTGATTTCTGAACCTGAAATAAAGAACGTCCTTCAGCCTTGTAGTTGGAAGTGGAGGCTGAGAAAATAGAAATATTAAAAGTAAGCAGATTTGGTTGAGAGGCAGTTAGGAAGCAGCATGCTTTTCTCCCACCCTAGCAAAAGTGTACAGACTTCCTGGATAGGACTAAACAGAGGCTGTGGTCAGTAGACAGTAGGCCTAGCTGAAGGACAAGGGAATGACTGAAAATGAAGCAGCTAAAGTGAGATGCCCACTGTTTGCCAATGACCACCAGCTCTACAACTCCCTCCTCTCCCACTCAGCTCCCAGGATTCTGCTCACTCTCCAGCTGAGATACAAGAAGGTCTGCTCTGGGTGATCAGCCCAGTCCCAAAGACCTTAGCCACCCCCCACAATCTACCCGCCATGGTCATACAGCAGAGAAGCTCTGATTATGGATATTCACTCAAGGTGCTGAGAACTTCAATTAGCTGTTTTCTCGACCACTTTTTTCTTTTTTTCAGTGTTGGAGATCAAACCCCATGTGTGGATCCCAGTGCACACATGGAGTCACAAGTGCCTGAAACTCCAGCTCCCCAGCATCCAATGTCCTCTTCTGGCCTCTGTGGGCAAAGGGCATCCACGTGGTACACATGAACATAAGCAGGCAAAACACACACATTATAAAAGAAAAATTGAAAAAAAAAAAAAAAAAAAAAAGGCAAGCAAGCAAACAAGAGCAAAAAATTTGCCTGAAAGGGAAAATGGGTTTCAACACATAGTATTAAAAATAACCATAGAAACCATTTTTGTTGATTTAAGAGCCTTCAGGCAGAAGCAGGCGGATTTCTGAGTTCCAAGCCAGCCTGGTCTACAGAGTGAGTTCCAGGACAGCCAAGGCTACATAGAAAAACTCTGTCTCGAAAAAACAAAAAAACAAAACAACCCCCCCCTAAAAAAAAAAAAAAAAAAAAGCCTTCAATCCAGTACTTATCAACAACTTTAAGGGGTGGGGTTAAGGTTTCCAATATACATAGAGTAGTATAAAAAGGCTTTATTTTGGAAATTAAGATGTTAGAGTACTTGTCCCATATATATATAAGGCCCTGGGCTTGAGGCTACACTGGAGAAAAAAAAAACAACTCAAGTTTCTTACCAAAAAGTTACTGATGGTGGCCATGGAAGCTACATGTCAGAAAAATCACATGGGTGTGTACTGAAATAATTTATTTTGAAAAGTAATAAAAATTCATAAAATGTAAATGAACATTTTATATACCTTTATCATCATATTTAAAAAACAGAAGCAAGCACCTTATTATTATTCTTTATTAAGTATGATTCTTCAGAGGTTCAGATTCTTAATTTTTGTTTTTTGAGACAGTTTCTTTGTATAACCCTAGCTGTCCTAGAACTTGTTCTCTAGTCCAGGCTGGCTTTGACCTCACAGACATCCACTTGCCTCTGCTTCCTGAGTGCTGGAATTAAAGGTGTGCACTAGCACACCAGGCAGAAGTTTTAATTTTTAAAGAAAGACTCATTTTCTGTTGTTTTATGTGTATGGGTGTTTTGCCTGTGTGTATGTTTGTGTACCACACACATACAGGAACTAGAGGGCAGAAGCTACTGAGTTGGAGTCACAGACAGCTGTTGCTGTATGGGTGCTGGGAATTGAACCTGGGTCCTCTGCAATGCTCTTTACTGCTGAGCTATCTCTCCAGCTCCCTATGAGTTCTTAATTTTTAAATCTCAATTTTCAACTTAATAGAAATTCCTGTTAGCTATGTGATTATTACATAATAGTCTGAGCCCAGTCTAGTGTACACAGTGAGTTCTATGCCAACCAGGCTAAAGAAAAGAAGACCCACTAATTTTGTTTGCAGTTCTAGGGACTGAATCCAGGATTTTGTGCATGGTAGAAAAGTACTCTACCAATGAGCACTACCCCCACCCCATAAACTTATTACCAGATAATGTATTTACACTGATCACTTATCTCTACATTTCTAAAATGAGGATAGAGAAAAGAAACAGGGTGAGAGAATAACTACCTTTATCAGAAGGATGAAGGTTTCATCCTTCAACTTTAAAACGTTTTATTTATTGTTATTCATGTACATGTCTGTGTGTCTACTTGTTTGTTTGTACACCATGTGGGTGCAGTGCCTGTGGGGAGCAGAAGAGCATGTTGGATCAGACCAGGAGCAGCTGATCTTACAAGCAATTTGAACACTAGATGTGGGCTCTGCGAACCCAACCTGGATCATCTACAAGAGCAGCAGACCCTCTTACCTGCTGAGCCATCTCTTCAGCCCCTTGATCTTTAATTCACTGAGTTTTTCTAATGTTACGATGTTCTCAATATCAGAGGTTGCTAATATTCTCTGCATTGCCATGAGAAATATAGAAGGACCTCAGTGACATTTCAAGGATTGTTCCATTAAACAAACAGACCCCTCCAAAAAACCAAAACTCCAAAATCTTTTATCTTGTTACTTTTCTTCTACAGGAAAAAGGGGAAACCTGTTCTAGTGTAAGAGAGACATCCTTCCCTAATGACCACTCTCCTGTGACATTTACAATAGCTTCCAGCTTACAAGAACATAAGCAACCAGGAGCAGTGCAAGCCCTTCAATTTCCAGTTTAATAAAATACACTGGCAGCCAGCCTTAGAGAGTTACAATTCTGTTACCCAAACTGTCTGGCACGAAGAAAACAAAGGAAATCCTCTCTCGTAAGACAGCCGGTCAACTCAGTGCACTCCCACACAATAGCAGTACTGTGAGAATACAGAAGCAGTTAGGTAAGATTCACAGAAGTAACCGAAAAATATGGGAAAGGTACCTTTATTCTGTCACCGAACTGGTATTTCTTTATGATCATTTCCTGCAATTGGCAAAATTCTTCATTCAGCTCGACCCCACAGAGCTGCACTGCTGAGCTGTAAAGGTAGCCCTGGAATGGGAGACACGTCACGTCACAGAACAGTCAGTTTTCAAGTGCAGGTTTATGTCTGCCTGAGTTATAAAAACCAAACTGTTACAAAACTCACAAAGTTCAGAACTTCTCTGAGCCAGGCTTTGATTGAAGTTATTAATTCTTATTACATAGCTATATTTTTAAAGGCTGGTTTGTAAAGTTTCCTAATAAACTGGGCATTCAGCAAGACTGGAAATGATGAAAATGAACGCATTCTCAAGCTCTGTGGGGTCTAGTCAGCTTTCATTATTTCTGGGGAGGTTACACCCAGGAGTCAATCTGTAAGGAATGCAGTGACAACCATACACCATTTGAAACTAAGGAAGGCAACCAGCCCAATCAGTAAACTAGGACAAGGAGAACTGCGAAGAACCATGATGTTTCTGTTACCTAGTAACAAAAGATAATCTGGAAAAAAAGTCAGCTAATTTTGTCAGGTAACCCTCTACTTAAGTGGTTTTTGTTTGTTTCGTTGGTTGGTTTTTCCGAGACAGGGTTTCTTTGTGTAGTCCTGGCTGTCCTGGAACTCACTCTGTAGACCAGGCTGGCCTTTTCAGATTTCAGGCTGGTGAGATGGTCCTGAGTTCAAATCTCAGCAACCACATGATGGCTCACAACAATCTATGATGAAATCTGATGCCCTCTTCTGGCGTGTCTGAAGACAGCTACAGTGTACTTATGTAGAATAATAAATAAATCTTCGGGGTTGAGTGAGCGGGGCTGACCAGAATGAGCAGGGTTGATTGGAGCGAGCAGAGGTCCTAAAAATTCAATTCCCAACATCCACATGAAGGCTCACAACCATTTGTTCTGCTACAGTGTACTCATATACAAAATAAATAAATCTTTAAAAAAATAAAATAAAGACAGAATTCATGTAGCACCGGTTGGCTCTGAACGAATCTTCTGGATGCTAAGATTAGAGACATGTACTACTACTGGCTGGCTCCTGAAAATGACCGCCTACCAACTAATGCAAAAACCAAGTTTGAATCTACAGCTTCATCACACGTTTATAATATTTATTTATAACATGTTTCAAAGTGCATATTTTAATATTAAGGAATCTGGTATTGATTCAGTGATCGACTGTTGGAAAAAATCAATATATTCATATTATCAACACTGATATAGACCTGTGACGTCAGTTATTTGACAGTACATTTTTTGCATAGCTCTTTTTTTCTTTCCTTTCCCTCCCTCTCTTTGTTCTTCTTTTTCAGTGTGTGTGTGTGTGTGTGTGTGTGTGTGTGTGTGTGTGTGTCCCCGTGTCTGTGTGTATCTGAATACATAGGTGTATGTGCTCATGGGCATGCCAGAGAATGCCGTCTTCCTCTCCTACCCTTCACCTTACTGCACCAAGACAGGCAAGACTCTTTAAATAAGGTGGGCAAAGCAGATGCACTTACAATCCTCTCTCAGAAGGCTGAGTGAGATCGCTTTCAAGGCCAGCCTGGTGATCTGGTAAGTCTCCAACACAACCCCACCCCACCCCACCCAACCCCCCAAACCACAGGAGCACTAAGAACAAAAGCCACCAAACTGCATCATCTATTCACAGAGTTTAGGCCAAGCATTAAAGAGTAAGCTTCTGCCTAAAGCAGGGAGTTCTGAAAACTGACAGCACCTGCTCCGGCAGGAGTCCCTACTGCTTTGAGCTCCTGAGGGTTTTTTTTGTTTTTGTTTTTTTTTAATAAAGTCCTAATGACAGCCAGAAACCATATTTGAATTTTTTCTGACAAAATGATTTAAGAATGTTAAATTAGTACTCATGATCCAAATTTATAACAAGAGCTACGCTGATGTCAGATTTCAGAAACAAAAGAAACATGCATGTTTTGGGACACAGAAAATTGGACATGATGCATTCTTGGATATCACCATCACCCAGTGTGCACACTTAAAAGACAAGGAACCAGACATCCAGAGCTAGTTAAGGGACTTGCTATGGCCACCCAAAAGTGTCTCAGGACTAACATATTTGTTATTTTTTTGAGTTCTTATCAAAATGCACTATACTATTTTATTTTAAAATAGCACAAAGAAAAATAAGCCAGGCATGGAGACAATCAATCATTAATCACAGTGCTTTGTGGGCTGAGGCAGGAGGATAAGGGGTTCAAGGTTATCTTCATCTACATAGCAAATTTGAAGCCAGCTGGGCCATCTTAAAAACACTCCCCTCCCCACTCCACAACAAAACAAACAAACAAACGAAAAAACAGAGGGGTAGTGAGTGGGGAGGGGAGAGGAGACAGTCAGCCACATAGTCTATTCTGTGTATATCTGCCTTTTGTGTTGCAGGATGAATCAGGAGAAGAAATTGGACAGCTGGTGCTGTCTTTGAAATTCCAAACCCAATTATTACCATCAAGCAGAATTTAGGAGCCTGCCAATGGATCCTATTTTAACCTTATCCTGTTACTTTAATAATAAAGCCAAGCTGTCACCTTGGATGGTGGCAGACAAAGCTGTCACCTTGGATGGTGGCAGGCAAAGCTGTTGCTAGCAGGAGAAAGTATTTTCCACATGTTGAGTATGTCCACAAGCTGCACTTTACCCCATAAAGGACTGTGCCAAGTCTGGAGCCAACGTCAACCAAGACCTTTCCTGAAAGATCAGGGAGTACATGATGATAAATGAACTGCAACTCCGTGAGGGAGAAGGAATGAGAAATAAATCCTGGAGAAAGAAGAGAATGAGCATCAAGTTATGCTTTTTGTTTGTTTTTGTTGTTTTTTGAAACAGGGTCTCCCTATGTAGCTCTGGCTGGCCTAAATCTCACAGAGATCTGCCTACTTCTACCTCAGAGTTTGGGCATTAGGCCTGCACACATCACCTGGCTAGCTGGGGTTACTTCTATCCTGGTCCAAGTTTTGCACCCTAGTTTCCGTGATTGACTGACTCTGGCTTTCCTTGGACCTGGAGGGAACTCGAAAGACTCACATTATTATGTCCTACATAATGTATTGTCAGGAAGAAGAGATATCTTGGTCAAACAACAACAACCACA
This sequence comes from Mastomys coucha, assembly GCF_008632895.1. Taxonomy (NCBI): domain Eukaryota; kingdom Metazoa; phylum Chordata; class Mammalia; order Rodentia; family Muridae; genus Mastomys; species Mastomys coucha. The sequence continues at coordinate 69,971,204 of NW_022196912.1, forward strand.
ACAAATAATGCCTCCCCCGCAAAGATGGAAACTAAATCGAAGCAGGTGGACCAGCCTCCAGGAAGAGATATGGGGTGTGTGCCTTTGTCTCAGAATTGGGAGGGGCTAGGCCACCAAAGTCCTCACCTCCCTTGGATCCTCATCCTCACAACCCCTCAGCACACCAATGATTCCTCTGGGGGTTCCTGAAGCTAGACAAAACCCTTGTAATCTGAGTACTTGTCAGAGTCACCCACGGTGACAATCATCTTAGATTCATTAGTTATCTGAGCTGCTCTGGGTGTCAAATCATCATTTAGAACTGATTACATGGGGAGACAGAGGCTAATCTTCAGACTTATTTGTCAAACCTAGTTGTATAAATGTTTACAAACCAGCCGTTTGGTGTATGGTGTTGCAGTTATTCATGTTTCAGTTTTTCCTCTAGCTCACAGCCACATCTTTTTCCATCCTATGAATGTCATCTTTAGAGGTGCGTCACTTGGGCAAAACAAAGCCCAAATAAACATTTCTCAGAGTTGCCTGTCTATTTTATCACCTCCCGGCTTGCTAAGCAAGGAAACTATCTCATGGGAAGTTAGCATGTGGTCTGTGTACTAGTCTCTCTTGAGCATGTGAAATATGAGGCATGTCCTCTGTTTTCAGTTATGTCTGATTAGTCTCTGGATTAGAGCTATCTCTGATTAAACAGTCTCCAGATGTGAAAAAGATTTCTAGGTAGGACACTGAGTAAATTAATCCCATAGATATTTCTTTACTTTAAAAAACAAAACTCTATTGCATCTCACCTATCTATCTTCCTATCCACCACTTATCTACTTACTCATAGTGTGTGAGGCGGGTACAGGTTCGTGAGCCTCAGTGTGCACCTGGCAGTCAGAGAACTTGAGGAAGCTGGTGCTCTCCTAACTACCGGGTGGGTCCCAGTGATCAAACTCAGGTCACCAGGTTTGACAGCAAGCATTTTGCCTACTGAGCCATCTTGCTGGCCCTTAGAAAATATTTCTATGTTATTTCCCTACTTTTAATTTTGGTAATAGCTATGCTAGAGGTTAGCTTTTATCGTAAAAAATGTTCAATAGTCCGATTACAAATTTACACACTAAAGACAGGAAAATATAAAAGCCACTTAAGTAACAGCTCTGCAGCCTCGGATGCCTACCCAAAGGCGCTGTTCGGTGTGAGCCACACACTGTACAGTAGTTTCTGCTCATTTTTCCTTCCTCACATAATGTATCAATAAAATCTTCATCATAAAGGAATGCATCAACGTGAACTGTGGGTTCTGGCTGTTGTCTCATCTGGAAAGACACATCAAAGGAAACAAAGTTCAAAGAAGCTTCTTTTATTGCTAAATAAGGCAAAACAGCAGTGGCCGCTATGCTACACTCCGAGAACAGGCACAGAAAGACACTGCCACTGGTTCAAGCCTGTTTACTGCCCCAACTCCTCCTTTTCCTCCTCCTCGTCCTTTTTCTTTTTAACTGAGACACTGATAATTCTGTCTTTAATCCCGAAGGACACAAAACATGGCTAAGATATAACTCTGAGTCTTACATATCAATTACCATCAAAATACCTGGCAAGACATATTTATTCAGAAAACCAAATTGCTTTCAAATTGCTAAAATGTCAAGTTAATATACGTGGGCACGGTACTTTCCATTTGTAATACCAGCATTTGGAAGACTGAGGCAGGAGTGTCTGAACTTGAAGCAAGCTTAAGCAATATAGTAAATTCAATGGCCAGCCTGGGTTACAGCCTGTATCAAAACCAGAACAGGCTGGGTATGGTGGTACATATCTTGATCACAGTACTTGGAGGTAGACGCAGGCAGATTTTGAAGGTAGCCTGGTCTACACAGCAAGTTCTAGGCCAGTCAAGGCTAGAGCGAAACTGTCTCTAAATTAAATTAAAATAGAAAATTGAAATTAAATAGGTCAGACAGTGGTGGCACAAGCCTTAAGTCACAGCACTCAGGAGGCAGAAGGATCTGAGTTCAAGGCCAGCTTGGTCTACAGAGAGAGTTCCAGAACAGCTAGGGCTACACAGAGAAACATAGTCTCAACAAACAAATAAAAAAATGTGTTATATGTTTAATATACATAAATATATAATATATATTACACATTAAATATATATTTAATATATAAAATATGCTAAAAACATGTAGCTGTTTCCCAACAATTTTGCCTTAACCACCCAAATGCTTGAATTACAATGCTTTTTATTTTCCTTTTGAAAAATTTCAAAGTATTTTTAAAGCCTATATTATTAATAATAAATGCTTTTCCTTATTTAACAAATTTTATTACAGCATGGTGTTGATACAAACATTAATAGTACTCCAATTGTATTACAAATCCAGTACCAATAACACCCCAAACTGTACTCTGAAATCTCAATTTTTTTTTTTTTTCCTGAGGCAGGGTTTCTCTGTATAGCCCTGGCTGTCCTGGAACTCACTCTGTAGACCAGGCTGGCCTTGAACTCAGAAATCTGCCTGCCTCTGCCTCCCAAGTGCTGGGATTAAAGGCATGCGTCACCACTGCCCAGCTTGAAATCTCAATTTTAACACTACTTTCTACTTTGTTCTTCTTTATTTCGCTAAGACAAGGTTCCTCTGTGTAGCTCTAGTTTTCCTGGAATTTGTTCTGCACACTAATTTGCTCTGTAGACCAGGTTGGCCTCAAACTTAAAAGATCCACCTGCCTCTGCCTCCTGAGTACTGGGATTAAAAGTGTGCACCATCACTGCCTGGCTTACTTTGCTCTTCTGAGATCTACTCTGAAGACCAGTATTACTCTTAAGACTTGCTAAATTTAGTTCACAATATCCATATACTATTGAAATGTTCTGGCTTTAAGCTAGTGTGGTGTTACATACCTCTAACACCCGGGAGGCCCAGACCTCAATTTTGAGGCCACCCAGTTCTACAGAGCAAGACCTGAGCAATAAGACCTGATTAACCCACCAAATAATCAAACAAACAATACCCCAACCAAAAACCAGAAACCAAACAACAATAACAACACAACAACAACAACAACAAACCAAACCTGAAACATAGGAATTAATTCCTCGGCTCAGATATCTATAAAGGGAAAAGGCCAGCCTGTATACACTTAATTTTTTTTTTAATAGGCTGATAACCAGGATTCTCTACGAAGCATTCACTGAGTAAATAGTACCGGGAATCCAAAGGTTAAAGTCTCAAAAGAAAGGGGTACATGACAGAAAATGAAAAGTTGCTTAAAGCCAAATTTACAATTAAGGAGACTACAATGTGTGGGGTTGGGGAAAAACAGATTTCTTGAGTTAGATAAAAAGAAATGAATTTGGTTCAACATACTTTTTGAAGGGCTAGATGTTCCGAGCAAAGCACAGCTTCTACCGGCAAACAGTTCCGAAGGTCATCTGCTATGTTCTTCAACATAATGTCACTATTATCTTGAGTAAATTCATCAAAATCCCCTGAAAAAGAATAAAAAGGAGGGGACTGGAGAGATGGCTCAGTGGTTAAGAGAACTATCTGTTCTTAACCAAAGGATCCAGGTTCAATTCCCAGCATGTACATGGCAGCTCACAACTGTCTGTAATTCCAGTTCCAGAGGATCTGACATCTTCGCATAGACATACATGCAGGCAGAATACCAATGTACATAAAATTAAATTAAATTAAAAAGAGTAAAAAGGAAGAAGCAACACCTTCCGTTCTTGCCATCATCCGTAGACTAAGAGGATGCATTTTCCATGAGCAAAGCCTTCTAAACTCCCACAGGCTGTCCTTTGATCTCTACACATGTGCTATAGAGCTGTACTCACACACAAAATAAACAAATATAAAAATCATACATTTAAAAGTATAATTAATTTGGGGCTGGAGGGATGGCTCAGTGGTTAAGGGCACTGACTGATCTTCCAGAGATCCTGAGTTCAAATCTCAGCAACCACATGGTGGCTCACAACCATCTGTAATGGGATCTGATGCCCTCTTCTGGTGTATCTGAAGACAGCTACAGTGTATTCATATACATTAAATAAATAAATCTTTTAAAAAATATGTAATTAATTTTTTCTTTCTCCAAACTGCTTATCAAATAAAAGCAAAGAGATTCAAGGAAATAAGTAGGATTTAAACTGCTTTCTTTTTATTCATGAATAGTACTCCTTGTTTTCAGACACTAACACACTAATAAATAATAAACTAATTCATCTTTGACCATGTGACTCTTATTGTTCAAGGATGACTCAGAAGACAGACAGCCTCAATCTGAACATCTTGACCCCAATAAAATGCGTTCAAGCTGTGAAAGTAATAGGGCCAGGGATGCTGTGGCCCAGGTGGTAGAGTGCTTGCTTACTTGTACTGGGCCCCAATTTGTTCTCAGCAATTCAAAAACAAGATGTGGTATTTTGTGCCTGTAACTTCAAAAGGCAGGAAAATCAGACCTTAATATTATTACTGGTTCTATGGTGACTCTGAGGCTGCCCTGGGCTATATAAGACCCAGTCTCAAAACATAAATCAAATAAACAAGAGTAATATTGTCACCAACTACATAATCTACTTGAAATCCTGTGGCTCTGATTCACTATAGCAAAAGATGAAGAACTAATATACATACATATTATTTGTTTAGACATAAAGTCTACTCTGCAGCCCTGATAGGCCTTGAACTCAAGCAATCTCACTGCTTCAGCCTCCTGGAGTGTTGTAATTACAGGTATGTATTATAATGCCTGGCTAAAACAGCATATTTCTTTAAAATTATTTTTGAAAATATATTTATTAATTATATGTGTGTAAGTGTTTTGCCTGTATGGATGTGTGTGCCCCATGTGTGTTTCCAAGTAAGTCAGAAGACATCAAATCCCTTTGGAACTGGAGTTTGGTTGTGAGCCAACAACATGTGGTTCTTGGGGACTGAGCCATCTCTCTAAGCATCAAATAATAGATTTTACTTTTTTTTTTACTTTTTTTTTTTTTTT
>NW_022196912.1:69976341-69977989 GCF_008632895.1 Mastomys coucha
CTCAGAAATCCACCTGCCTGTGCCTCCCAAGTGCTGGGATTAAAGGCGTGTGCCACCACCGCCCGGCTTTTTTACTTTTTTTTAACTGAGCCATCTCTCCAGCCCTGGTCACAGCCTTTTAAAATGTACTATTTAGGGCTGAGAGATGGCTCAATGGTTAAGAGCACCGACTGCTCTCCCAAAGGTTCTCAGTTCAATTCCCAGCAAATACATGGTGACTCACAACCATCTGTAACAGGATCTGATGCCCTCTTCTGGTGTGTCTGAAAACAGCAACAGTGCAGTTACATACATTAAATAAATAAATCTTAAAACAAAACAAAATGCTCTGACCTACACTTGGTTTGGTGGAAGGTAGAAATAAAGATGGCAAAGATACGGTAAGAGATTAAGAGTGGGCCAATCTAGGTAAGGGTACAAAATGGAATTCATTTTTCTGTAGTTTCCCCTTTCTATGGGTTAAACTATATTATCTGTAAGTAGTTCATAAACAATCTAAAATAGAATATAATGTATCTGGAAATGAAGCACTCTTAAGAGTTCACCTTCTCTCTAGGATGCCAAATGTAGACTGGGGAAGACTATGAATAAAATGGTAGATTAGAAAACAAAGTAGTTTACCTTTCTCTGAAAAGACTATTACAACTATGGGTCCTTACCAGGGCATAAGGAATACAGGATATTGTCTTCCTTACTGTTAAAAACAGATATGAAGCCAGACATCCAGACACCGTGGTTCACATTCCTGTGATCTTAGTTCTCAGGAAGGCTGAGGCTGGAAGATTGCTGTGCTTGAAGCCAGCCTAGACTACACAGTAAAACCATCTCAATTAAAAAAAAAAAAAAAAAAAAAAAAAAAGAGCCGGGCAGTGGTTGCGCATGCCTTTAATCCCAGCACTTGGGAGTCAGAGGCAGGCGGATATCTGAGTTCAAGGCTTGCCTGGTCTACAGAGTGAGTTCCAGAACAGCCAGGGCTACACAGAGAAACCCTGTCTTGAAACAAAACAAAAACAAACAAACAAAAAAAAAAAGAAAGAAAGAAAGAAAGAAAGAAAAAGAAAGAAATTGCTGTGCAGATTAAGGGCAAAGCTGGGTGGCTGAACATATGCTTAGAGAATGCAAAGCCTTATTTTTGATCTCCAGCATTACAACAGGAAGGGAGAGAGAGATAAATAGTTCTAGAAACAAGTCAATGACATCTTGAAGGGAATATCATCCCATTTCTGCATCTTCCAAAACTTGTTATTTTTAAGATCATGATTTTTTTCTTTTGTGTGTATGTGTGTGCATATGCATACGCACCTGTGTTGGAAGCCAGACGTCCATGTTGAGTGTCACTCTCTACCTTAAGTTTTGATGGTCTCTCACTGAATCTGGAGCTTGTCAATTCAGTTAGACTAGCTGACAGTAAGTCCCAGGCCTCCTCTTCTACCCCAGTACTGGAATTACAGGCCATCTCTCCAGCCCTCAGCTTGCTTCCTTATAGAACCCAAGATTACCTTTGCACACAATTATCTCCTTTCCTTTCCTTTTCTTTTTTTCTTTCTTTCTTTCTTTCTTTCTTTCTTTTTTTTTATAGTCAGCAACTTTTTTTAATGTTACATATACTATTCTCAAGGCACATCTGATGATATATTTTTAACACAGT
>NW_022196912.1:69980016-70011190 GCF_008632895.1 Mastomys coucha
ACTTAAAGAAGGTATTTTTTTTGACAGTTTTATTTTGATTGACAGGCCGAAGTCGTTCAAATGTGACTGTTTCATTGTAAGTGGCATCACAAGCAGCATATTCAATGACATAAAACTCTCCTTTCATCATCCGAACTTTAGCCAGCCACCATCCACATGGCTCTTGGTCATTTGCTCTTGAATATACCTCTACTTCATCTCCTTCACTAATTTCTTTTTTTTATATCAGGTGGTGGTGGTAATCGTACTTCATTAAACGGAACCTGGCATTCTGGTTGCCAATTATTTTCAAAAACAACTGTGAGGGAGTCTTTGTGGACATCTTTGATAAATCCCTTGTAGAAAGCCCCGTTGGAGCCGCGAACCTCCACCGTCAGCTCCGCCATGTTGGAACCGCCTCTTTTTTTTTTTTTTTTAAGACAGTCTTACCCTGTAGACCAGGCTGGCCTTGAACTCAGTGATCCACTTGCCTCTGCCTTCTGAGTACTAGGATTAAAGACATGCACTACCAGGGCTGGAGAGATGGCTCAGCATTTAAGAGCACTGACTGCTCTTCCAAAGTTCCTGAGTTCAAATCCCAGCAACACATGGTGGCTCACAATCACCCATAATGAGATCTGACGCCCTCTTCTGGTGTTGACTGCTCTTCCAAAGTTCCTGAGTTCAAATCCCAGCAACCACATGGTGGCTCACAATCACCCATAATGAGATCTGACGCCCTCTTCTGGTGTGTCTGAAGACAGCTACAGTGTACTTATTTTATAACAATAAATAAATAAATCATTGGGCCAGAGCAAGCAGAGGTCCCGAGTTCAATTCCCAGCAACCATATGATGGCTCGCGACCATCATATAGCTACAGTGTACTCATATACATAAAATGAATAAATAAATCTTAAAAAAAGACATGTACTACCATGTCCAGTTTCCTTTAATAAAAAAAAAATTTTTTTTTTTGAGTCATGGTCTCATATTGCCCAAACTGGGCCTTGAACTCTCGTTTCTGCTGTCCCGACCTTTCAAATGATAGGATTAGAGATGTATATCTCCACACCTCGTTTCCTTTTTTGAACAACATTTTTTAGAAATACTTATTTTGTGAGCAGTGGTCTAAGGACAGTTTTTAGGAGTTGGTTCTTCTTGCTCTATGTGGGATTCTAGGAGCAAACTCAGGCTGTCAGATTGCCCACCAACTTACCTTGGTGGCCTCTGGCTACCTCCTTTTTTGAGACAAGGTATGTCTATGTACTCTTGGCTTGCTTCAAACAAACTATGTAAACCTGGCTCAAACTCATAACTATCTGCCTCTGCCTCCTGAGTGCTGGGATCAAGGGTGTGAGAGACCACCAAGCCTGGCTCTCTTCTTTTTGTTTCTTGTTTTTTGAGACCAGGTTTCTCTTTTGTAGCCCTGGCTGGCCTTGAAGTCACAGAGATCCCCCTGCCTCTGTCTCCCAAGTCCTGGGATTAAAGGTATGCACCACCACTACCCTGTGAGGCTTTCTTCTTAAACAGGATACTTTTTATTTGTTTAGAATGACATTTTCATGTTATAAATAACTGCAAATGAGATAATGTTTCATAGCTTGCGAAGTTCTTTCATATACAGAGCCAGTTCACTGCTACAGCACCAACATGAAGGACAGAAAGCTAGACCACATTTAGGACACCAAGTCTTAAGTTTAACTGAATCTCAGATGCCATATAGAAGGCCGGTAGCAGTATGAAAGCTGTGGCCGATGCCCATAAGGAAGGTGTTCTTCCTTGCCACTGAGTCGGCCTGTCTCTCTGCACAGGAATATTCTTTGCAAAACTTGAGCAAGGGGAATTAATTAACACCGAAATAGACTGCTTGGCTCTGAACTGATATGAGAAGGCCTTTTTCTTTCTTTCCTTATACATCTAGCTTAATAGTCTAAGTTACTGATTCAAAAGTTCTAAGAGGCCAAGTATACCTTATAATGAAACAAAATAGAGTTAACAAACTCAATGTTTTAGGTGGAACGTGAAGACTGTCTTTGGTGGCACTGTCCTCCTCCCAACATGGCCTTTTCCCACCATATTCCTAAAATCTAATTACATTTTCCCAAGGTGTTAATTAATACCTAGAATCTGCTTAGTTGCTCTTACAGATAAAACAGTCTGTGAGAACTTGTATGACTCAAATTTAATTTACTTACACCAGGACTCTTAAAGAAAACTAAAAATCTCATTATATTAAATGAAAATAACCTAAGGCCCAATTTCTTGAAATTTAGTTACAGTACTGTTAACAAAACAATGTCTTGATATGAGTTTACCTCTAAAATCAAAGGATCTTAGGGAGCTATGCTATGACCTCTTTTACCGAGTGGCAGAATACCATGTACCACGATACACAGAATACTGTCTTGATATCTGATACACAGCTGCTTAGGGTTGAGCACACTCAGGGAAGGGTTTCTTGGTTTGGTTAAGTTAGAATTTGCCTCTCTGTAACATTCAATCAGTTTTTCTCCTTCTGCTTGAATGGTATCATTACCTTTAATGCTATATATTTACTGGATGAGCATTCAAGGGATACTAGATTGTGCAAGTTTTCAAATATAGTCATTTACATCTAAGAACCTTATACATGGTACAAATATTAAAAAAAAAAAAAAAAGTAAAAACCCCAAGAGTTCTGACTTGATTGTATTCCAAGGTAGAAGGGATTTCCCCAGTAACTGCAGACTGCTTTGTGCTGTTTCTAGTGGGATCTTACATAGTATATAGTCAACCTTTTTCTCATCTGGCTTCACCTCTTTGGAATGCACAGAGATCGAAGAGTGGATTTTGAGTTAGACTGCTTGAATCTGAATCCTGTGCCACCAACTTATTATTTGGACAAGTTACTCCTCTTTGAGTCCCAGTTGCCTTTATCTACATAATGAAAATAACCATGCCACATCAAAAGACTGTTTGGGGAGTTAAATGAAAACATAAATGGAATATTTAGAACATTGCCTTAGGGGGCTGGGAGGTTGGCTCAGTGAGTAAAGGTACCTGGTGCAAGCCTAATGACCTGGGTTTGATCCCCAGTTTGACTCCTACAGGTTGTATTTTGATCTCTACATACATGCCTACACACATTCATACATACATAAATATTAATAATTATAATAAAAATATTGTCAGAATTGTAATCAGGTATAACCATCATTCAAAAAGTTATTTATAAAAAAAGAAAAAAAGTTATTTATATTTGAGGATCAGTGATGTTTATTAAGTTCATTTTCTTTTCTTTTCTTTCTTTTTTTTTTTTTTTTTTTTTTTTTTTTTTTTTTTTTTTTTTGGTTTTTCGAGACAGGGTTTCTCTGTGTGGCCCTGGCTGTCCTGGAACTCACTCTGTAGATCAGACTGGCCTCGAACTCAGAAATCCGCCTGCCTCTGCTTCCCCCAAGTGCTGGGATTAAAGGCGTGCACCACCACTGCCTGGCCTAAAATTACACTTTAAAAGAACTACCAGGGGCTGAAAGATGGCTCAGTGGTTAAGAGCATAGACTGTTCTTACATGGATCCAAGTTCAGTTCCCACACCCCAAATCACAAATCACTCCAGTTCCAATTCTTGAGTTCTACCAGTACTTGAACTCAAATGCACTTAATGCCCTCTTCCACATATCTCAAAGTAATTTAAAAATTTACTAATTTCATGGTTGAAATGAAAACATGCACAATCTGACCATTTTGATAGGCTAGTTTCATATATGTTTTTCCTAAATGTTCTTTTTCTGATCCAAGTGTTTTCTTTATTCATTTGTCCCAGATTCACAATAATTAGAAACTTTCAGACTTCAAAAGGAAATTTTCAGTCAAGATGGCTAAAATTAATTTTATTATCTATAATAATTGAAACATAACTTATAAAAGATTAGCTAATTTATTTTTCCCTAGTAATGGCTATAAAAATATCAGAAAGGCAACCAATGTACTATGGAAGTCTATAAAATGGAAATCACTTTAAAACATTTATTACATACTTATCTACTTCATCTGCCATGGATGACAACCTATGGAGGCCGTGCATTATCCTAGCATGTGGGTCTCAGGGATAGAATTCAGGGTGGAAGGTGGTGACAGATCCTTTAACCACTGAGTCATCTCTCTGGCCTTTGAATTCACTTTACTATTAGATGATACTTACCCTAAGAAACTAGATTTGTTGAAACTAGACTTAGTGGCACACGGCTGTGACTCTAGCTATTCTAGGGGACTTCCTGAACCCAGGAGTTTATGGCTGGCCAGGGGCAATATAATCAAACTGCTGGGGGAAAAAAAATCTGCTGCTGAAACATCCATCAAAAAAATTATTATTATTTTGCAAAAGGGTCTCAACATGTAGCTCTAGCTGGCCTGAAAGTTATGATGTCCAACAGGCTGACCTTGAACTCAGATCTGCCTATATCTGCCTTCTAAGTGCTAGGATTTAAGGAAATGCATCATGGTGTCCACCTTAAAAAGATGTTAAATCAGGCTGGAGAGTTGGCTCAGTGGTTAAGAGCATTGACTGCTCTTCCAGAGGTCCTGAGTTCAATTCCCAGCAACCACATGGTGGCTCACAACCATCTGTAATGAGAGCTGATGCCCTCTTCTGGTGTGTCTGAAGAAAGTAGTAGTATACTCACATGCATAAAATAAATAAATATTTTAAAAATTTTTTTAAAAAAATCACATTTAACTTATTTGTACATGTATGTGCATGTCTCTGTGTGTACTTTTGTGGTAGAAAGGCATGCATGGACTCAATCAGCTCTGACTGTCTCCTTACTCAAGTACTAAAACATGTTGAAGGGTTTTGCAATGTACTTTCCAATTTTCTGAAAGATCATACTAAATTGCTCTGACAAATGAGTAAGAATGGGTGGTCTTCAGTGCAGTGGCATTTAATCCTGCCTTTAATCCCAGTATTATTCTTTCTACCCTCCCTTCCTACTGGTAGGAGGCTAACACAGGGTGGTGACCAATTCTACAACAGCCTGGAACGAACTGCAAGATCCTAGCTCGAGACTACAAAAGAATATATATTTCATCAAACTGCCTCAGCATTGGCTGTAATCATAGAAACAAACTTGGTTGTTTTAATTTGCATTTATTCAATTACTAGTTAGACCGAACATCTTTTAACCTGTATGACAGCTATTTTCAGAAGGTGGAGTAACAGTTCTTTGGAAACTCTAACCTTTTGGAAAAAGATTAAAGTGTTAACTGACTGCCTAAGGACAGTTAAGATTTTCTCAAATGATACAGAAGCGGGTGGGAAGAGAGGAGAAAGGAAGAATTTCTCCACAGGGCTTTAGAAGTTCTGCATACATTTAATTAAATATACAGGAAATAAACAGCCAGGGCTGAGAGCCTAAGAAGCCCCACTTTGGGGGCTGCTGAAACCGATGGGCTGGCAGGAAAAGGCACTAGTGTCAGTCACAGGCCTGTGAAGCTCAGCTCCCAGCAACCAGGCAAAGGTGGGAGGCAAAACCACGGACAAAGCCACCTCCACACGCTCGCCGTAGTGTGCACACGAGTGTGAACACGCACGTCGACTGTAAGAATTTGGGAGCCCCACTTGTCCTCTGTAGTATTCAGTTCTAGCATTGTTCTCTTCTTGTCACTTTAGGGAACTCACAGTGGTGACCACTTCACACGGCACCCGGTAACTTCTCACTCAAGTTCCATGGTGTAATGTGCCCCTTTCTGACAACTTTAATCTTACTTCCACTCCCCTTCCCTACAAGTTTTAGATGGTTTTCTATTTCTCAATGTATCAGACTTCACTGTTCACTTTTAAAGCCCTTGACACCAGAGTCTAATTGTCCTAATTTTTTTCAATTTAATCTTAAATTAACAAACAATCATTTTTACATTTTTCTGGGATACATATAAAGTTCACCGAAGAACCAAATCAGTCCAGTTAAAAATTTGCTTTTTGCTGGGTGATGGTAGCCCATGCCTTTAAATCTGAGCACTCAGTAGGCACAGGCAGGCAATCTCTGTGAATTCAAGGCCAGCCTGGTCTACAGAGCATGTTCTAGCCAAGGCTATACAGGGAAACCTTGTCCTAAAAACTCCCACTCCTTCAATTTTCTATCTGATGATCAACATCTCCCCTCTTCACTACATTCCCTCTGCTACATGTAGTGACTCCTGTCCTACATTTCTCCAAGTCTAGCAATTTCCTACTCACCACGAGAGTGCTAGCCTTTGGATGTGTTTGATCACCTGAGCTTCAGTTAGTGGCGCTGATTAGGGGATGCTGTGGAACTCTGTGGACAAAGGACCTAGCTGGTGGAGAGAGAGGGGAAGAACTAGAGGGATAAAGCCCCGGTTCAGCCCATGGTCTTGGCTTCCTGGTTGGTTGTGGAGATGTGAGTAACTAGTTAAGTTACCTCTTGGGAGGTTATCTGAGCCATAGAGATGAGAGAAAAGAAACTACTACAGTGTGATAATTCAGTATCTATCTTTCTGTGCCTGGCTTATTTCACATAACACAATACTCTCTACATTTATCTAAGTTGTTTTGAGTAACAGAATTTTCTTCCTTTTAAAGGAAGACTGGTGCTTAGCATGTGGGAGACTCTAGGTCAATGCTACTACTAAAGGAGCAAGCAAGCAAGCAAACTAACAAAAGCTGAGTAATATTCTATTGTAATATCTATATAAAACGTCTTAAAACTCCATTCATTGGTTGATAGCCACTGTTTGCATGTTATAGACACTGTGAACAATGCTGTAATAAACAGGGGTACACACAGGTTTGGTATACCAATTTTAATTCATTTGGACACACACACACACACACACACACACACATGTATAACTGGAATTGGTAACTATGCTAATTGTATTTTTAGTGTTTTCAGAGCTTCCCCATACCACTTTCCAAAATGTTCTATCAACAATATACAACAACAGCTTTTACTTCACATTTTTGCCAACATGTCATTTTTGACATTTTTGATAAGAGTCATTCTAAAAGGTGTGAGGTCAACGTTTCATTTTCTACTCTCATTATTCCCTAATATTTTTGCTCTAGACACAACTCAGTTGTTTCCCATGTTCTTCCTAAGCACACTGCTCCATTTGACTGACCTATATTACCCCCTCTTGTTCATCCAAGTCTCTATCTTTAATGCGTATAGTGCACAAGTAAGGTTGTATGATGCTTACTATGGAACCCTATCATTAAAGAGACTTCTGGTCCCTGACAAGATGAACATTTTCCCTTGCTCTCTTCTAAACACAACTAAACGCCCTATAAACAACCCAACAGGCATCACAAAAGAGCTCAGAAAACTGGAAAGAAAGTGAAATGTTTAGTTACCACAGAATCTGAGGAAGCACACTCTGGTAAAGTTTTAAAATCTTTACTGTAGATTACGCAGGGTCTGCAAACCAGAACCACTATTAAGCACACACAGAAAACAGAACAAAAGCATAAACTTTAGAAAAGCTTGTTTGTGGCGAGAGACAGAGAAAACAGAACAGCAGAGATCACTGGAGAGCTCCACCTCCCATGCACATGGAGCAGTGTGGCTCAGCTAGCACCACTGGAGCATCTGTCTCAGGCCCTCAGTGCATGGGCATTGCCTGACCCTCTGCCCAGTAGCAGAAAAAATGACAGGCTGGTTTTGCCTTCTCTCATCAGTGAAAGACAGTTTAGCAACACAAGAAGATCTGGAAGTGTCTTCAGCTCTTGTAGAAAGGCCTGAGTAAACAGGTAAGAAAGGAGCAGCCAGGTTCCTCCAGAGAAACCTCTACAACTACCTCTACTTAATGACTGAAGACTGGGGGTGAGGGAAGGAGGCCCACTCTTAATAGTTTCACTTAGTGCAGGTAAGGCAGCAGGACTAGCTAGCAACATACATAGGAAGAAAGGACACTGTCATGCAGTTTGGTAAAAAGAAAAAAAAAAAAAATAGGAGGTTGGGGAAAGAAAACAGGTCATACATGCCCATGGCCTCACAGAGGATGACATGAAAACTCATGAAGCACTTCATATTTTTGTTTGGCTTTGAGTTTTGCTTTTCTCTAAGAGAAAGAATATGAAGTGGAGTTGAGGATCTGGGAGGAGTTGGTGGAAGGGAAAAAACATGACCAAAATATATTGAACGAGTTTTTCAAAAAACTAAAAACACTAAAATAAGAAATCATGCTTGTCCATGACATGATTATCCATGTAGAAAAGACTGTTTCTAAACAGGGAAGTTCCTAAAACCAGTCATTTCAACAAGGTCACAGGTTACAAAACAACAAAGAACAATCAGCCTTACTTTTATATGTAGAAACAGAAACTAAAAACACAATTTATGGGCTGGAGAGATGGCTTGGTAGCAGAGCACTTGAAGAGGATCTGGATTCATTCCCAGTACCCACATGGTGGCTCACACCATCTGTCACTCCAGTTCCTGGGATCCACACCATCTACTAGCCTTTGCAGGTACTATGCATATACATTGTACACATATATAAAAGCTAGCAAAATACTCATAAACATAAAGCAAATAAACCTAAAAACAAAACAAAACAAAACCCTACAACTGGGCTGGAGATGGCTCTGGTTTAGGGCGCTGGCTGCTCTTCCAGAGGACCCAGGATCAATTCGTAGCACCCACATTGTGGCTTATAACCACCTGTAACCTGCTTCTGGTCTCCCCAGACATCAGGCACGTGTGGTGCTGGAGGCATATATACAGGCAAAGCCCCCATACACATAAAACAATAGCAACAAAAATAATGATAATAATAGAACATCACATATTTTAAAAACCTACAATTTATAATAGCTCCAAAGAAAAAGAAATAGATATATTTAACAAAACATGTTGGACCTAAGCTGTATAATGAAAGAAATCAAAGAAAACAACTAATTTTAGAAACCATGCAAATGTATTAGAACACAATGTACCAAACAAACATGCCACAACTCCTAACTAACACACAGAATACCTAAGAAATGGAGTCAAAATGGATGTCCACCAACAGATGAACAGACAAAGAAAATGTGGCGCATACATGCAATGGAATTTTATTGAATCATAAAGAAAAATGAAATCATAACATTTTTGCTGGAAAATGGGTCCAGAAGCAATTGTATTGGTAGACTGTTTGCATAGCATACATGAAGTTCTGGGATCTACCCTAAGCCCTGCATAAGCTAAGAAGGTGAAAAAGGGAAATCCCAGCAGCCAGGAAGTAGAAGCAGGGGCACCAGAAGTATAAGGTCATCCTCAACTACTCAGGGAATTCAAGGCTACTTGGGGCTACATGAGATCTGCTAAAACAAACAAACCAACAAGCCATTTATGTGTGGAAATGTAATTTGAACAGGTAATCAAAATGTAAACGTTGAAACTGTGTGTTATTCATCACTTACCAGAACAGACAGGTACTAATATATTTTTTGTTTTGGTTGGTAACACAGGCAGGTACAGATGGCACACCTGTAATCCCAGTACTTTGGAGGCAGAGAGAATTTGGAGGATCTCCAGTACAAGGCTAACCTGGGCTATATAATGGAACCTCATTTAAAAAAAAAAAAGAAAGAAACAAAGCACTCAAGCTATATGATCTAATTTCTTAAAATCACATTAAACATTCCTCAGAGTTGGATGTAGTGGTGCATGTCTTCAATCCCAACACCTGGGAGGCGGGGGCAGGTGGATCTCTGTGAATTCAAGGCTAGCCTGTTCTATAGAGTGAGTTCTAGGATAGCCAGAACCCTGTCTCATAGAAACCCTGTCTCAAAAAATCAAAACCAACCAACCAACCAAAAATTGTTCTTCAGAAACTCAAGTTGTTTTCCAGTAAGTTACACAAACTTCCAGAGCAGAAGGGTAGGGTGGGGGGTTGGAGCGGTGGCCTAGTGCTTGGGATCGCTCCTTGCTGCTGCTCTTGTAGAGGACTTGCAGAGGATCTGAGTTTGCTTCTCAGCACTCACCCCAGGAGGCTCACAACTGTCCGTACCTCTACCTCCAAAAGGTTCAACACCCTTTTCTAGCCCCTGCACACATCGAGTTCACTCACAGGTATATAGATAAAAACAAATCTTTAAAAAGCAAAAACGTCACCAGCGAGACAGCTCAGGTAAAGACCCTTGCTACATGACCATGTGAGCCTGATAGCAGGAATGTAGTGTAGAAGGAGAGACCCAATTCCCCCAAGTAATCCTGATTTTCACATGCACGCCACGGCAAGCTCTCCCCACCCCCAATACACACAAAATAAAATTTAAAAAAGTAAAAATATGGAGCTAGAGAGATGGCTCAGTGGTTAAGAGCATCGACTACTCTTCCAGAGGTCCTGAGTTCAATTCCCAGCAACCACATGATGGCTCACATCTGTAATGGGATCTGATGCCTTCTTCTGAAGACAACTACAGTGTACTAATATAAATTAATCTTAAAAAAAAAAAAAAGAATACTTTTAGGATCTGAATGAAAGTAACCTTGAGGATTAATGTTTTTCAGAATAGTATACATTGGTATAGTTTCTAGGTTTTACTTGCTGGAGAAGAAAATTTTATCCACTAACCAGATCTTATCACCTTATTTCCTCGATTTTAATTTGTGACTTTTCATGTTAACTATGAACAGTTTAAAAGAAGTTTTTCTTCCCCTGAAAGATTATTAAATGGTCTATTTTACCATGTATATATAAATGTACCAGGTATATGTGATTTTCTTTGCCTTGAGGATAACTCCACAGTTATCCACAGATAACTTGCACAGAGTTTTTCCAAGTAGTATCCGTCGGCACGAGTAACTGAGCAAAGATGTTCTTAGAGGCTTGCCCAAAGTCAGCACCGGAATCACAAAACCACCTAAAGTTGATTCTCAGGCATTCAATCCTAAAATGCACTCTGATCAAGAGCTGCCTAGAGACCCGGTGCCAAGCCCCGCCCCTCCCTGGTACCCAAAGACTAAATCCAACAGCCAACCACCAACCGCCGGGCTCTAGACAAGATGGCTTACGGGTAGTCCTCATCCAGTGGAGCAGTGCCGGGACGTCTGCGGGAGCCGTAGTTCGGAGCAGCTGAAGCACAGCTCTCCGAGCCGACCGAAAGTCCATGGCGAAGTCAGCCAACAAGACAGGAGCAGGTTCTCACCGAGCACGCGCAGGCAGACAAGCGGCCCCTGCGACCCCGCCCACCTCAGATCTTCCAGTCTGAAAGCCGAAACGCTAAGCCCCGCCCCCTGGGGAGGTCCCGTCTCTCGCGGCTGCAGAAGCCCTGGTCCCACGCGGAGTTCTCCGTCACCCGTTCGCCTAGTCGCTTTTCCTTAAGTTCTGACTTTTCCCCGGGATTGCACCCGGTGAGGGTCTCTTTCGCGGCTAGCTTGCCGCCGCAGTGACGTACAGAGAGAACACTAAGGTCAAAGGTCAGCTCAAGCAAAGAAACACCCCATCAACCATTAGCAGAGGGGAGCCGTCGAAACGGGGGCCTTGTGCCCCGGAAGCGGAAGTGTGTTTGCACGTAGGGCTGAACTACGCTGAGTGATGACGTCTCCTCATTGGGCGGAAGGTTCGGTGGCAGTCGTCGGTATTCCAGCTGGTGGGAGTTGGATTCCCTGTGCCGAGCTCTGGGCCCCTCGTCTCTGAAGCTGGGAAGTTGGGCTGCGGGGTCGTCCTTGTCCGTCTGCTTCCTGTGTTCCTGGGTTTCCTTCTGCGGCGTGGAGCCTCGACAAGGACTCGCCGGCCCTGTTGGGCCACGGATTTAGTGGTGCCTTTTGCGGTGAGTGTGGGGGTTTTCCTCGCTCTGCGCTGGGGGAGCGCAGCCAGACCCCCTAGTTAGAGCTCCGCTTTTGCGGAAGTCTTCCCCGGTCGCCACAGGCTGTGATCACCGAGGCTGGGCTGCACTGACACTTTTACTCTTGTCCTCCACTACAAGTTTTACTAAACGATGCGCTGTTACCCTTTTAATTTGTCTTAGATTTACCCGAGCCAAATAAGTAAGCATTTGTAGGCTTGACTTATGGAAGGCATTCCTGCACAGGAATTTAGATAAATTTAGATAAAGCTGCTTCCCCAAAGCCTTTTGACATATACTAGGATTTATTTTCCTATCTTTTAGTGTTTATTAGCATGTTGGTTAGCATATTGTTCTTTATGTAGCAGAATAAGAACTTTTAGTTTAGCGACAATGATAAGATGTGCTGAGGACTTTTCCTCTTATCAGCTGACGCTACTGACCAAGTTGGTTTTTTTTTTGTTGTTTTTTTTTTTTGAAACTTTCTTAATCAGCTTGTCTGTTGCCAGTCTTCACTTAGTTGTTAGATAGCATTTGAACAAAATGTTTATGAGGCTTTCTTTGTTTTTTTCTTTTTAAGCTGAAGAGATAAGGTAATGAAGGACACTACTCCTAACATGAAGATTCTAGCAGTACAGGGGATGAAAAAGTCCATAAATGTATATTATACCCTGACTCTAGTTAGGCCCAAAGAGATGTGGGACAGTGATGACAGTTAATGTGCCACTTAAGAGATTGGTCTGAGTCATTTGCTTTTGAAGGCTAGCCTCAATTTCCTAATGGACTCGCAAGGATAGAAGAGGGTTAACTAAAGTAGTACAGTTCCTATGACAACGCTGCAGTGGTGCAGAAGAGGCATTCCCCTCAAACCTCTTTACCTCAACTTTCTGATAGGACAGATTTAGTATTTTCTGATTTAATAAATAAAGACTGTTGTTATACAAGGAGTACTCCTGTGACTCTCTGTTCCTGCTACTGCTTTTCTTTCTTTTAAAGATAGTTTTTTTCCCGTGTGCTTTTAGAGGCAAAGATGACTAGTATAAATTGCAGTCTCTTGGGATACTTTTAGTCTTGGTTGATTTGCTCTCTCCTTTGCCTCATGTTGATAGAATACTCGAGCTTCCATAGACTCACCGTGAGAGTTCTCATCCTTGTGTTGCTTCCATACACCATTCCCACATGCCAACCATTTACATGCACTTTTCTCTGGCCTTCATTTTGAGAGTTCTACGCTTTCTGCAGTAACTGCTTCCATATGTGGATATGTGTTGTGTATGTGGAAATGTATAGAAGCAGTGTGTTTTTGAGTTTTGACCCTTATTTGTTGAGTGTTGTTATGTGTATGTTCAATTTTTAAAAAGATTAAGCCGCATGTGCTTAGTGAGCTACTTTGTAGTTGGGATAGGGGACCTACTTGAGCACAGGAATTGGAGGTGACCCTGGGCATCATTAACACCACCCCCATTCCTAAAATAAACAGCAAAGTAGTGCAGTAAAAGGAACACTTATCTACATATTTGTAAAAGTAACTTTTATTCAACTGAAGTAATTGTCATCTTGGCTGCCTTCGTCTGCTAACCTAGACCTAATCCTGGAAGATTCTAGCCTCCAAAAAATCTTATCTCGGCCTAGAATGTTTTCATCCTTGGAGACTGGCAATCTGTTCTAATCTTCTGGCTCCTTCTCATTCTCTGGTTCATTCTGTCTTCATCTATATCTAGCTGGTTCTCTCTTTGCAACCTGTCTCTGTAAAACCTCTTGGTAAACTTTTGTAGACTTCTAACTCTTGATTCTGGTCCAAGAAAGCTAGTGTTTGGGGAGGAAGCTTGCTGGTGAGTTCCGGCTCAGAGAGAGGCCTTTGGGCTCTAGGTCTTAAGTACATGATGTCTTCACTAATAGGGACTTGCCTTCTACCTCTGTTGGTGGGGAAGGCCAACCAACAGCAACTCAAAAGGGGGCTTTTCATGGTTGCTGATGGAGGTTTTGTTAGATGGTCATTGATTGGGGGGAGGGGTGTTGTTATCTCTGATTTAAAATTTTTCATTTAAACTATATATGTATTTATTTACATACAGACTTAAATGTATTTTAGTTTTATTTGTTTTGTTATAGGTAGATCTTTAATAGTATGCATCCTTATAATTTCTTTTCAAACTCCCTTGTTTTACCCTTCTGTCCCTGAATTTCTCTCCCTCTCCACTTCCTAATTAGAGCCTTAATTTCCTATGTAGAGCCCTGTTTTCCTCTCTCCCCGTCAAATCACTTAGACCCCACTATGTCCCTCTGTGTTGTTTCCTCACACCACCAGTGGTCCCTTTTCATCTTCCTGATTTCTGCAGTTACTCTAGGCTGTGTATTCATCTGAAGATTTGGAGCTGTGCACCTTAGAGGGAACATGTAATGATGGAGACTGGGTCTCTAACTAAACCTAAAGCCCACTATTTTGGCTAGCTGTTTGGCCAGTGAGTTCCTTGGACCTACACCTCAGTGCATGCACAGCTTTTACAGTGGATGCTGGGAAGTCAGACTCAGGTCCTCGTGCTTGCACAGCAGGTACTCTTAGACATTGAACCATTTCCCCAGGCACCTCAGATAGTCATTTAAAATTGTATTTATTTTCAGAGCAAACATGGATTTATTAATAAAAAGTGAGGAAAACTCCTGAGGATGGGAGAAGTTCTAACAGTTCCTTTTCTTTTAAAATAACCTTGTTCTATAGCCAGGGTTGGCCTTAAACCTAGGATCCTCTGCCTCAGTGAGGTATGCATTACCATGTCTAGCCTAATAGAAGTTTTTCTCTACCTTTTCTTCCATTAGACTGTGAAGTGGGGGCTAGAGAGATAGTGGGGGAATTAGAATTTTATTTTTTTCAAGACAAGGTTTCTCTGTGTATCCCTGGCTGTCCTGGAACTCACTCTGTAGACCAGGCTGGCCTCGAACTCAGAAATCCACCTGCCTCTGCCTCCCAAGTGCTGGGATTAAAGGCATGTGCCACCACTGCCTGGCTTTCTTTTTCTTTTTTTAAATGGAGCCCTGCCTGTCATAGAATTGGCCTGTAGACCAAACTGGCCTTGAACTTGAAGATATCCAACCATCCTGTTTCCCAAGCACTGGGATTAAGGGTGTGCACCACTGTGCCCAACTAGAGTCATTAAAAAACTTTTTTATTTTATGTGTATGCTAGTGTTCTGCTTGCATGTATGTATGTGCTACCCACTTGTCTGCCCGGTCCTTGCAGAAGTTGAAAAATTATATGCATCCTTTGGAACTGGAATTATGGGTGGTTGTGAACCACCATGTGAGTGCTGGGAATTGAACCCAGGTCCTCTGGAAGAACAAGTGTTCTTTATCAGTGAGCCATCTTTCCAGCCCTCTAACATTCATTTTTAAGAATTAACTGGTATAACTTGAAATGAAGGATGACCTGTTTATGATGTCATCTTAACAAGATCATTGTGTTGTCATAGACAGGACCATATAACTCCTGTAACAGTGATGAAAGATGAATGAAAACAGCCCTCTGCTTCCATAAAAGTAATTACTTCATTGATTTAGCATATTGGAGATGGGATAAGAAATAAATCTTGAATCTTTTCAATGAAGTAGTTGCTCTCTGAGGTTAAGCAGTCATGTAACTTTAAAACAAAACAACCTTTGCTTAAGATAAACAACCTTTTCTCATTTTCATCAGGTCAGCAATAATTTAAATTTTTAAATTTTATTTTATTTTTAATATTTTTGGAGACAGGGTCTCACTGTGTTACTCTGGCTGACCTCCAGCTCACAGAGCTCTGTCTACCTCTGTTTCCTGTGTGGTGGTGTGCTGGAGTGCTGGAGTAAAGGTTTGTGCCACCATATCCAGCTTTAATTTTTTTCAATAAATTAATTATTTTTAAAATGTAGATGGTGTTTCACTATGTAGACCTTGCTGGCTCAGAACTCACTATATAGAATAGGCTGGCCTGGAAATAATACATGGAGAGCTTCCTCTGTCTCTCGTTTTGGGATTAAAGGTATGTATCACCACACCTGAAAATAATAATTTTTAACTTCTAAATTTCCTTGAGTTGGAATGTAGTACTTATGTAACTAATTACTCAGCCCAAGAAACCCTTTTTCTACTAGACCTAAGGTTTAGTTTCCCTTCCTACACCCTTTAACTCCCCTAAGCTCAGTTTCTTAAAATCTTCATGTGGCAAATATCTTAGCTATTTTTTCACTGTTTCCCTTTTAAATTTCATTTTTTATGTTTATGGGATTTTTGCCTACATGTATGCCTGTGTACCACATATATGCCTGGTCCAGAGGGTATACAAGAAGAGGGTACCAGAGTCCCTAGAGCTGGAGTTATTGGCGTTGTGAGCTGCCATGTTGGTGCTGGGAATTAAACTTGGGTCATCTGAAAGTTAGTGCTCTTTCTTACTGAGCCAAAACTAATAAGTGCCTGTGACTTCAGAACCAAATTTTGATAAAGCCTATCCTGCTTAGCTTAACTTAATTTTATTTTTCGTTTTGTGACTTTTATAGAAACCAAGAGTTGACTGGGACCCCTTATTGTTAGGTTTACTTCACTAGTCATTTGTCAAGGTTCTCCAAAGAAGCAAACCGATTTATTTTATTATTATTTCTCCTCCTTCTTCTCCCTCCTCCTTCTCCTCCTCCTCTTCCTCTTCTTCTTCTTCCTTCTCCTCTTCCTCTTCTTCTTCTTCCTTCTCTTCCTCCTCCTCTTCCTCTTCCTCCTCTTCCTCTTCCTCCTCTTCCTCTTCCTCCTCTTCTTCTTCTTCTTCAGTTCTGTATGTGTGTGTAGGTATTTTTGCTAGGAATTGGTTTAGACAGTTATGGAGGCTGATGAGCCTGAAGATGGATCTGCAGGAGTTGTTGGCAAGTGGGAGGGCTAATGCTGTAGTTGCAGTCCAAAGTCTCACAGGACAGGCTGAAGACCAGAAACACTGCAGCGATTTTCTTTTCTCTTCTTTGATTTTCTTTTCTTTTCTTTTCTTTTTTCTTTTTTGTAGTTAAGCAAGAGGAATTCTGTTTTGGCATTTATTCTGCTGTTCCTTCATGTACCTTGTCTTACTAGCTAGTAGTTAAAGCCTGTTGAGGAATAGGCAATCATATTTATTTATGTTGTCATAACTTCTGTTGAGTTCTGCCATCCTTACATGTAGCTGTATATCTGTATACTTTTACAAAGCTACACCTTTTTGTTTGTTCTCACTTTAGACTGTCTTGTGTAACTCAGGTTGGCCTCCAACTCATTGCTTCTGTTCCTCCTGCTCCAGGACTTCAGAAGTGTACCCCTATGTGTAGCTTAAGGGAAAGGAGTTTTGAAGTTACTGTATTTTGGAGTTGAGAAATCAGTAAATCACTTTAGAATGGGAAGAAGAATGGTTTCCTTGGTGGTTAAAAGAATAAGATGAAGTAATATGATTTATTTTACATTTGTTTGTTTTGAGATGTGGTCTCACTGTGTGGCTTTGATTAACTTGGAGATCTCAATGTAGATCAGGCTGGCCTCCATCTCATAATGAATCCCAAGTGTTGGGATTAAAGGTGTGTGTTACCATGCCCAGCCTTAGACATGATGTTATTTATATGAGTGATTTAGTAGGTGCCTGACAGTCTTGTAGTTAATGGCTCAGGACTTGATTTATTTTTGTGCTACAAAAGTTAAGTGATTTATGAATTAAGGTAAGTTTTCCTTTCCTTTTTCTTTTCTACTTAAGAGTCAGATTCAGAATAGCATGGAGTTCTGTAATATGGGAGCTGAGCACCATGTCTGTGGAGTTCACTTCTCTTTCTCTCTTTCTTTACAAGTAGACATGATGCACCTTTCAGTTACTCATACTCATGAACATGTGCAGAAGAGAGAACAAAATTAACTTAAGACCATAGTTTCGTTTCCTCAACAGATATTATTGGACATTTAAATGATCTGATGGTTTATGTTTAAGATTCTCTAATTAGATATGTATATAGAAGATATCATAACCAAGCTTATCTTTTGGACAGCAAGGTATTAAAGTTGCAGGTTGAGGTGCTAGAAGCTGAAATTATAGTATTCAAACATTAGAATACTTTAATTTGAGTTTAAATATTCTCTTTTTTTTCACTTAGGAGTTAATGAGAAATGTTTTTCACTTATATTTTCTTTTCCTTTTTAGAGTTCTCATAAATACATCTTAAAACCTTCAAGATGGTTCTAGCAGATCTTGGAAGAAAAATAACATCAGCATTACGCTCATTGAGCAATGCCACCATTATCAATGAAGAGGTATGAAAATATAGTATGAGATACATGTGCTGGTACATTGTTACTAGGATTAGAAAACTGGACTAAATATGTCTCTTTAGACTTGTGATTTAATTTGATGTCAATTAAGTACTATAAATACACAATTACAGTAAGGAGTGCTTTGCATTGAAAAATCCACTACTGTGTCATTTCACCTTTTTTTTTATTTTTATTTTTTTAGTTCAAGACACGGTTTCTCCGTGTAGCCCTGGTTGTCCTGGAACTCACTCTGTAGACCAGGCTGGTATCGAACTCAGAAATCTGCCTGCCTCTGCCTCCCAAATGCTCGGATTAAAGGAGTGAACGAACCACCACTGCCTGGCATTCACCTTTTTTTTTTTTTAACTTAAATTTTTTTATCTTTGTGTGTGTGTGTCTGTGTGTCTGTGTCTGTGTCTGTGTGAGGTTATGTGCACAATGCTAGTTCCCATGGAAGCCAGAAGAGGTTGGGTCTCTGGAGCAAGAGTTACAGGGGATTGTGAGCTGCCCAAGTTGTAGGAATCAAAGTCAGGTCCCCTGGAGGAGCAGTAAGTGCTGTTTCCCACTGACCCATCTCCCCTACCATTATTTTACTGTATTAGTCAGAACTTTTTAAAAAAATCCCTCAAATCTACCTTTAGTTAAAAAAAAAAAAGCCAAAACAAAACAATGAAGCTTTTGAATTCTTGAATCTGAAAATATAGTATGTTCTTCTGTTTCAACATAGATCTAAAACTTCACAGTCCTTTTTTTCCTTTACTAGACATGTGCTTATCTGTTTTTTTCTTGTATCTTTCACTTTATATAAAAGATTAGCATTTTAGCCTAGTGTGGTAGTGTGTGCTGTAGGGATAATTATACACGGTTATTAATACGTGTGTAAAACTAAATGCCATGCCTTATTTTGACACAATGACTGGGATTTAACAATATTCTCTCCAAGGGTAATGGAAAAAAGTCTTTTCTCCCCTCCGATTGCTATAGTGTTTTTAAGCTGCTGTAGTACATGAAACCTCATCAGCCATTGTTTTTATGTTGCTGGAGTAAAACACTGAGCATATTTCAATTTTATTTATTTTCAGGTATTAAATGCTATGCTGAAAGAAGTATGTACAGCATTATTGGAAGCAGATGTTAATATTAAACTAGTGAAGCAACTAAGAGAAAATGTTAAGTAAGTTGAATTAATGTGTAAAAACAAGACAGACTAAGTTTGGTTTACTGGGATTGAAGCAGTAACTAGTAAAGTTTGCTTTATTATGAGATACTTCTATGCAGCACTGGATGTTTTAAATTCAAGTGTCAGAAAACTGCCTGTGAAACAAGGTGTGGTGGCTTGTACCTGGGAGGCTGAGTCAAGAGTATCCTGGGTTCAATACCAGCCTTTGTTAGACAGTGAGCTTCAGGTCAGCTTTGGCTAAAAGACTTAAATGGAGAGAAGGGAGAGAGAAAGATAGAAGGACTGTGTATTTCCATAATTACGGTCCCATGATCAAATCAAGGATGGCTTCATTTCATGGTAGATTTCTTCTATCTTATTTACTTATTTGGGTGGGGTTAGTAATTTTATCATAGTTAAATGTGATGCAATTTTAATGTGAAAGCTTTTCAACAATTCAGTTTCTTCCTTATATTGTGGTAAGAGTATATGAGTCAGCCTTCCTCATGATTAAAGAGTTATATTCTCTTTTGTTCTGCATTTTGGTTTCTCTGTCCCTGTTTAAAGGAATCCTCTGTGTGGTCTTTGTTACAATATTCCTTGAGAGACCTATGGATAGGACACCTGGAACCATACAGGCACCTCTAATAACTTCTTGTATCCCAGTCTAGCATTCCTTCTCTTACATTGATAGTCTGGGAGAAAATACAGAACCACTAGCATTTAAACAGTTAGAGCTAGAAAATCATTGTGTTTCTCTGGGCATAAAATTTGCAATCTGTAGAAGAATAAAATTAATATTTTTATGGTTATATCCAGAGAAAGTAATTATGTGTTGAACTGTAAACCTTCAAAAACTACTCAAAGTCTTGCATCTAGTCTTTTATAGTATAATTCTTTGTGGTATAATCTTTTAAATCTATAACAATTATTTGAATGCTAATAAGTATGAATAATTGAATACTCTTACATCCTATGGGATAGAAATACTTTGAGATTATCTTAACTGACTTTTCTTCTTTCCCAATTGTCACCATTTTGAAGGTCTGCAATTGATCTTGAAGAGATGGCATCTGGACTGAACAAAAGAAAAATGATTCAGCATGCTGTATTTAAAGAACTTGTAAAGGTAAAAGTATATCAAGATTATGAGTCCATCAATTCAGTGCTTTTGAATCCCTTCTGATGTATTTTATGGACAATCCACCCATATTGAAATATAAATTTGAGCCGTCTAGATGCTTCTCTAGTAAAGGTGTCTGCTGCTAAAACTAATAACCTGAACTGGAGAGAATTGGCTCCTGTAGCGGTTCCCTGACTCTCACATGTGTGTCATGGGACATAAGCATGACAGATATACATACACACAGAAGAAAAAGTTCGGAAATAAATGGAAGGGCTATTAATTACTAAAAGTGGGCTATTTGGAAAAAAAAATTGTATTTGGGCCTGGGGAGATGGCTGAGCAGTTAAGAGGCACCACATGGTGCATACATACATGTAGGCAAAACACACATGAAATGAATAATATAAAAAATAACAAAAATAAAACTAAAAATTGTTTGAAAAAATATTTTTGTGTGTCTATGTCTGGATATGTGCATACGATTTCTGGTGACTGTGGATGTCAAAGACTTTGGATTTCTCTGGAGCTGGAGTTAAAAGTGGTTGGTAGCTACCTGATGTAGGTGCTGGAAATTAAATTTAGGTCTTTTGTAAGAATTATCATCAGTTCTGGAACTTCACTGGGAAGCATTTGTTGAGTAACTGCTTTATCCCAGGCAGTATGCCAAGTACTGTAGACACCAAGTACCGACAGGTCTTATCTCAGAGAAGCTTATAGTCTAGAGCAATGGTAAGTAGACAAAGCAAAGTTAAAACTGCTTTCTTAGTAATATTAGAACATTATTTACTCTGGTGTGGTCTGCTGGGGATTGAACCCAATGACAAGCATTTGCTCTGTCATTGAACTGTATCTCTGGCTTGCCCTCTTTACCTTTTTACTGTGCTGGTATTTACACAGCCTGACAGCCTGCTAGCATGAATCATGAATACCAGCTGACTGTGGTGGCACATACCCTTAATCCCATTACTTCCTTCTAGATCTTTCTATGCTCACCTTCATTCTTTATACCTCATGGCATAAAATAGACGTGTTGTGGTAAAACTCCAACCCAAAAAAGCCCTGCGCAAAGAAATCACAACTCAATTAATAGGAATACAAGCTAAACACCTAGATTGGGCAAATCTACCAGTACACTACTATATCCCCCATCTATAAGATCCCTTATAACTTGCGGTTTCTCCAGGCCATTGTCCTTTCACCTTTCTTCCTCCGCCATCTCCTCTCCTTTCCTCTCTCCCTTCTCCCCCAAACTTTTCAGCTCCACCTTCCCTTCTACTGCCCAATCACTAGTTCTAGCCTTTATTTTACAAGTTAAGGTGGGGAGAAGGTTCACAAGAAGTCACCTGTATACGTGATTCACTCCTCATCTACAGCCCCTCCCGGGGAAAATGGAATTAGCATCAAAACACAACAAAGGTGTTCAGATGTCTTGTTTTTACATTTCTTAAATATTTTAAGAATTTTAAACGTATCTTTTCATCCTACATTCTGAAACAGGAAGACAGGCAGATAGATCTCTGAGTGTAAGGCCAGCCAAGCCACATAATGAGGCACCATCTGAAACAATAAACAAAAAGACAGCAACACCAACTAAATTATATTATTAGTGACTAGGGACTTTACCTGCAAACACCTAAAATGCCAGCTTTCACTTAAATCCATAATCAAACAAACAGATATTATCAGTTATGTTAAATTGTGACGGTTGGTTATGCATATATCGTTTTAAGGTTCTGTGGATGAAATGGGAAATATAGGTAAAGTTCTGTCTGTGTTGTACTAAGACTTTCTTAATCCTCTTGGAAAGTCACATCTGTCTTCAGTTGCAAGCTGAAGCCACTGCTTGCATAGAGTACTGTTTAATATATGAGCAATAAGCATATAATCTTGTTATTTCTGACCTAGACTTAATTTGGCAGAATTTTTTTTCCAAAATGAATTGAACCTGTCACTTTAAGGGAAATAACTGACAATATTGTAGCTGGTGAAAAAAATTAGAGATGAAATTTTATGTGAAAATATATGAACCAGGGGACCCTAGTTTGAATATCCATCAACACACAAAACAAGTAGAAGTTGCGTTTTAACATGAGTTTGATAGAATTCTGATGTTATTTTTCTAACGAAATTGGTACTGACCTTAAGTCAAGATTTTTTAATGATTAACAATAGGATCATGCACTAGGATAGAACCTATAGGGGCACAGTTTCAGTACAGCAGACTTAAGATTTATATGGTTTCAGATTACACATTACAGCTAACCTATACAAAAAAAAGGGTGTCTATAAAGGATTTTTCATATAAAAAGGTTGGAAACATTTCAAGTGTAGGAAGCAGAGAGAATAGATTTATGAAATGTTCAGTGATAATAGCTGAGTTATTCTGCCATGAGTATATAGAATGGAGGTGAATGTAGGGTACCTTTCTATCTTGAAAAGATGTAGCATGAAGGGAAGTGGACTTGTTTTAAGACAGATTCTTCCTATTTTAGAAGTTTTCCAAAGTTGTGTACATGCTTAGAAAGGAACAAGAAGATATGTTCTGGTTTGTTTTTTCCTCTTCTCTTTACCAATCTTTCCCTGAAACATGTATGTAGTGACTCGTGTATAATACCTTGATGATATTATCTAGGGTGAGTTTGGCAGACTTCCTTATATGGTGAACCATATGTTCTCTTTTGCAATTCTTCAGCTCTGCTTTTGAAATACAAAGATAGTAAATGAGTGGACATAGTTTGTTCCACTAAAGGTTTATTTATATTTTTTTATTTATTTATATCAGGTCTGGCAGTTCACCCCTGTAATCCTAGCAGGGAATGATGCTCAGATGCTGCTGTAGGAGTTCTAGGATAGAGCTGGGCGTGGTGGCGCACGCCTTTAGTCCCAGCACTTGGAAGGCAGAGGCAGGCGGATTTCTGAGTTCGAGGCCAGCCTGGTCTACAGAGTGAGTTCCAGGACAGCCTGAGCTACACAGAGAAACCCTGTCTCAAAAAAACCAAAAAAACAAACAAACAAATAAAAGAAGATACAATAGGAGTTCTAGGATAGCTACATAATGAGTTCTAAACCAACCTAGAGAGATCTGTTTAATCATCAATCATCAAAAATCATATGCGAGGGCTGGAGAGATGGCTCAATGGTTAAGAGCACTGACTGCTCTTCTGAAGGTCCTGAGTTCAAATCCCAGCAATCACATGGTGGCTCACAACCACCCATAATGAGATATAAGGTGTCTGAAGATAGCTACAGTCTACTTACATATAATAAATAAATAAATCTTAAAAAAAATCATGTGAATAATTATGTCAGGCTCTAAATGGGGTCAAAATTAAGCTTTTGAGCCCCTTTTAGAATGCTTTATACTTGGCAAATATGGTAGTGTATGTCTGTAATCCCAGATCTTCAAGTTATTAGAAGGAGGAGAATCAGTAATTTTTGCTAGCCTTAGCTTCATAGTTGATGGCCATCTTAGTTAACATGAGACTCTCAAAAATTAAACAAAGAAAATAAACCTTGTGTTGGGAAGTGTTCCTGTGTGACTCTTTCCCACTAACCCATTGTAAAATTATATTTTTCTCCCTTCTTTTCTTTTTTGTTTTGGTTTGGTTTTTTTTGTTTGTTTTTTTGTTTTTTCGAGACAGGGTTTCTCTGTGTACCCTGGCTGTCCTGGAACTCACTCTGTAGACCAGGCTGGACTCAAACTCAGAGATCTGCCTGCCTCTGCCCCCCAAGTGCTGGGATTAAAAGCGTACGTACCCGGCTCTCCCTTGCTTTCTTTAGGAAATAATTTTATAGATCTTTTAGTATTAGGAAATATAATATTTAAATTAGAAAGTGTCTTCATGTGCCATTCATCATTTTGCTTCATACAAACATTTGTCAAATTGAATATGCAGACCAGTATAGAAGCCTCTAGACATGTGATTATTGAGCACTTGTAATGTATTTAGGGTAAATTGTAAGGTTAAGTAGGATATTAAATTAAACACACTAATTTAAATAAAAAGAAAGAAAAGGTGAAACCACATAATTTGTGGAGTGCCTGCCTTGCTATATGAAGCTCTGAGTCTATCCCTATTACCAAAACCAGCTTTTAATTTTTTTCTTAATTTAATAGGAAGGGCTAATTTAAAAAGTGTACTCTAGCTGAATTTGAAGAGTTGGTATATGAGAAAAGAAATATAACATGTTATATAGATTGCTGCTGAAATGATAACATGTGAGTAATATAAATGTATATAGGCTAAATAATAAAATATTTTAGGTAGCTTCAACTTTATGTATTAGGAGAAATTTTAAAAATTATATTAAAAAATACATACAACTATGTATGAGGTTTAACAACTTGAGGGAATTGGCTATTTCTCTCTACCATGTGGCTCCTGGGGATTGAACTTAGGTACCAAGTTTGGTAATCACCTTTTGTTAAGAAAGGCCCGAGTGTGGTATCAACTCTGCAATATTCTATAAAACTTTCAAATTTTACTCTGCACAAAGGGACTGCTAGAGTTGCCTCAGAATGTTGGGATTATGGTGGCTTCAATAAAATGCAAACATCCTTAGCTTGACATAAATTAAATGTCATAGGGAGAGAAATTTTTGGATGCTACACATTAGTCTGATATTTTTCTTTCTGGTGTACAGCTTGTAGACCCTGGAGTTAAAGCGTGGACACCAACTAAGGGAAAGCAAAATGTGATCATGTTTGTTGGATTGCAAGGGAGTGGTAAAACGACAACATGTTCAAAGGTAAGCACTATTTTTAAAAAGTCATATGGAAGATATATTTGTATAAATAGTTTTATTTTAAAGCTAGGCTATAGATTGTTGTTTTATAGTTTTTTTACTTGGTACATCTTTTCTGCTTTTGTAATATTGTTATAGGAAAAAATGTAGAATCCTATAGTTTCCTATCTATACCAGGTGTTGTGATGCGTGACTGTAGTTCGAGCCACTTGTGGAGGTAGGGAGATTAGGAATTGAAGGAATCCTCAGCTCCGTGGTGAGTTTGCAGTCAGCCTTAACTGTAGGAGACCATCTCCAAAAAAACCAAACCAAACAAAAAACAATAAAAAGCAATGTTAATTCTGGTTTCTTATTAAACAGAAAAAGCAATTTCTGTCCTTAAAGAGTAAGTATGGCCAGATATAGTGGAGGAGAGACTGATGGGCCTATATGTGTTGAGGCCAGCCTGTGCTGTACTTACTTAAAGCTCAGGCAGGGCTACATGGGGAACAGAGGGCAGGGTGTGTGCGAGGTAGGGCTCTTGTGTACACAATGATTTTTTTTTTTAATTGAAGAAACATGTGAAAATTTACTTTGTTTCAACATAAAATTCTCCTTTGAGTGTCCCACTGTATGTGATATGGCCTTTTATCTTACATATTCTTATTGATTCTTTTATTCATTTTATTGTACTTTTTTTCTAGAATTGGGTTCCCCAACTTAGTTGCTAGATTTTTTTTTCTTTCTCCCACAAACAGGCTTTAGCCATGTTAAGGGCATGATTAAGGCATGTTTAAGGGCAGGAGTAATTATTATTTTTAAAGGATAGTATTTATTATTTTAGCCTAAACATTACAAGTTAACATTTTTAACAGTAATTATTGTTGCATTTTCATCTTAAAGTCATTGAATGACAATTTAAACTCTTAAGAGATTTTGTTGTGCCTCTATTTTATATTACATTCAAGAGAATTATGAAGTTTTACTTTACTCCTTAGATAATCAGATTAAACAATGAGGTTGTATGTAAAATGATTTATTATGTTTTCTGATACTTTATTTTGAATCTTCCTTTCCCAGTTAGCATATTATTACCAGAGGAAAGGTTGGAAGACCTGTTTGATATGTGCAGATACATTCAGAGCAGGTAGTGTGTTGAAATTTAAAATCTGTTTTCTGTAATTTCTGTTGTCGTGTTTGAGGCTTCATTACCTCTTCCTCTTTTAGGAGCCTTTGACCAGCTAAAACAGAATGCCACCAAAGCAAGAATTCCGTTCTATGGAAGGTAGGCTACTGTTCACTTTGGTTTTGTGGGACTCAGTCTCAGTTTTAGTCTAATCTGTCCTGGAAAACTTTAGCAGTCCATGCTGGCCTCTGGCTTGTGATTGTTTTGTCTCAGTCTGAGTGCTGGGATGACAAGATGTGTGGCACCATACACAAAGTCCTTTTTTTGTTTTAAGACATTGGAAGCATACCTCATTAATAGATGCCAGGGAATATAAAGTATGTAGTACAAAAAAAATTAAAAATGAAAGTAAGGGCCTGACAACCTGAGTTTGACCATAGAAACATGGTAGAAGGAGAGAATCAACTTCAGAGGGTTACTCTTTACCTCCACAGGTATACTGTGGCACATCATTGTGTGGGTATGCCTACTTGTGTGTGCATATGTACACATACACACACACACATACATACACACAGCCCTACGAGTAAGTGTATCTTTAAAACACTACAAATGAAGCACAAATTAGCATATCTAGTTAGCACTTTTAGTGCTGTTTTATTATCATCTACTGTACATATGTTTATAGGAAGATAGGTTACTTTAGATTAAAATTATTATTTGACAGGTGTCTTAATTAGTGTTACTATTGCTACAGCAAAACACCATGACCAGAAGCAACTTTGGGAGGAAAGGTTTACCTGGCTTACCCTTCCACACTATCGTTCATCAGTAATGGAAATTGGGACAGGACCTCCACAAGACAAGAACCTGGAGGCAGAAGCTTATATGGAAGCCATGCTGATGATTGAGATGCTGATTATTGGCTTCCTCCACATGGTTCTTGTGAAAGTGTTTTCTTAATTGAGGTTTCTTACTGTTAGATAACTCTAGCTTCTGTCAAGCTGACATAAAACTAGCCAGCACAGCTTTGTACCTAGAGTCCTACTAATGATTATATGGATTGTATACATTTGTCAAAAGTCATCAAAGGAGACTGGGCATGTAGCTTAAAGATAGAGTACTTGCCTAGGATATACAAGTCCCTGAGTTTAATGCCTAGTTCCACTAAAGCAAAGCAAAAGACAAAACAACCTTCTCCCTTCAAAAGAACATTCATTAAAATGAATACACTGGAAGGCTGGAGAGATGGCTCAGCAGTTAAGAGCACTGACTGCTCTTCCAGAGGTCCTGAGTTCAATTCCCAGCAACCACATGGTGGCTCACAACCATCTGTAATGGGATCCGATGCCCTCTTGTGTGTCTGAAGACAGCTACAGTGTACTCACATAAAATAAATAAAATAATTATTTTTTAAAAGTGAATATAGTGGGGACTAGTGAGCAGGCTCATCAGGTAAAGTCATTTGTCACCAACACTGGCAACTTGAGTTTAATTTCTAAGACCTTAATGGAGGAAAGAGAACCTACTGCTTCAAGTTGCCCTGTGACTTCTCAGGTGCACCATGGTTTATTCATGCTTATAAGCATACACCTGTAGAAGATCAAGTAAATAAGGAGATGCATACAATAAAAAGAAGAATGAATGCAGTGGTACACTTTGTTGTATTGTTTATTATAACAATCTCCCCTTTAAACTATCCTTTAAAATTCTCCCTTAAAAATAATTACTGCAGGGGCTGGAGAGATGGCTCAGTGGTTAAGAGTGCTGACTGCTCTTCTGAAGGTCATGAGTTCAAATCCCAGCAACCACATGATAGCTCACAACCATCCATAATGAGATCTGATGCCCTCTTCTGGAGTGTCTGAAGACAGTGACAGTGTACTTACATATAATAAATAAATCTTTAAAAAAAAAATAATTACTGCAGTCTTTTCTGAAGCCTACTATCTGTATATATGTAGTCATTGCAACTTTCTAGGAAGATCTTTGATCCTGTTTCCTTATAAATTTACAAATTTTAGTTATATAGCTATAATATCAGTACTTAAGATGCTGAAGTGAAGATTATCCTAAATTCAAGACTACCCAGAACTATACATAGCTAGTACCAGCTTAGCCAGGGCTACATAGTAAGACATTATCTCAAAAAATAATTCATTGGTTGATTGATAATTAATACATAGTAATAGTAATAACTGTCATTTTAATTTACTTATTCTCTCTGTATGGGTGTTTTACCTGCATATATGTCTACCACGTGTGTGTCTGCCTAGTGCTATTGGAAGGAGGAGGAGGAATTTGTATCCCTTAGAACTGGAATTAACATGGTTATGAGTGCAGCTTTGTGGGTGCTGGAAACTAAACCTAGGTCCTCTGGAAGAGCACCCAGTGTTCCTAAGTTTTCCTCCATCTCTCCAGGCCCTACCCCGGTTTTGTTTGGGGGGAGGGTTTGTTTTTTTTAAGGAAAATATTTGTTTTGGTTCATGTCTGTTTTAATACTAACATTCCAGAAAAAATATAACTGTCCATCAGTACACATAGTAAATATGATATCATCTGGTGGGATGCTGTGTAATCTAAAAATACTGTTTCACAGAAGCATTTCATAACTTCATAAAATTATAACAAAAGGTTATTAAATGGAAAAGCAGTTATAATACACTTTGTAACATGGCTTCATTTATTAAAGAAGGTATTAAACCTGCAGTAGTTATGCAGGTGAGTAGGAAAAGTTTAGTGGTATCTCATGATGCCAAAGAAAAGGGCTTCTATATTTATTACTAATTAGTAATTTCTTCTAAATTGAAAATATAATATTTTCATTTTTTCAGAATAGATTAAAAGTAAATAAATAAATAATAAATAAATAAGTAAATAATATTTGAATGTTTTCCCATCATGGTGTTGTTAAATCATGCGTTCATCTTAAATAGCTATACTGAAATGGATCCTGTCATCATTGCTTCTGAAGGAGTGGAGAAATTCAAAAATGAAAATTTTGAAATTATTATTGTTGATACAAGTGGTCGTCACAAACAAGAAGACTCTTTGTTTGAAGAAATGCTTCAAGTTTCTAATGCTATAGTAAGTAGCTTTCCGTGGGACACCATTTTAAGAACTTCAGTTTAACTATGAAACCTGATTTAAGCTTATGAATATACATTACTCCTTACCTGTAAGATAGTTATTATCCCTGAGTGGTAAAGGACTTATTGTCATCAGCACAGAAAAAATAATAATGAAAAATTAAGAATTTACCTTAACTATTTGTTGTTTTTTTAATTACTTAAATTCAATAGAAACAATAATTTTAAAGATTTTTCAAAATGAAACATATTGTCATTTAGTGTTTCCTTTAAAGCTCTTAAAAGATGCAGCTAGGTGTAGTGGCACATGCCTTTTATCATAGTACCTGGGAAACACTGAATTCAGAGCCAACCTGTTCTATGTTATCTTACCTTCTAGGCCAGCCAAGGCTGCATAGTGAGACCTGTGTGTTGTTCATTGTTCTGTTGCTGTGAAAGAGACACCATGACCAAGGCAACTCTTATAAAAGAAAACATTTAGTAGGTCTTGCTTACAGTTTGAGAGGTTTAGTCCATTATCATCATGGTGGCACACAGTCAGACATGGTGCTGGAGAAGTAGCTAAGAGTCCTACATCCAGATCTGTCGGTAGCAGAAGAGAGAGCCACTGGGCCTAGCTTGGCTTTTGAAACCTCAGAGTCCACTCCCAATGACACACTTCTTGCAGAAAGGCTACACCTACTTCAAAATGGCCACAACTTCTAATCCTTCTCAAGTAGCACCATTTCCTGATGACTAGGCATTCAAATATAGGAGGCTATGGGGACCAATTTGGGAGGGGGGGGTGTTGGTTTTTCAAGACAGGGTTTCTCTGTGTAGCCCTGGCTGTCCTGGAACTCACTCTGTAGACCAGGCTGGCCTCGAACTCAGAAATCCGCCTGCCTCTGCCTCCCAAGTGCTGGGATTAAAGGCGTGCGCCACCACTGCTCGGCTAGAGATTTATTTATTTATGTATGTGAGTGCACCATTGCTCTCTTCAGACTCTCCAGAAGAGGGCATCAGGTCTCATTATAGATGGTTGTGAGCCACCATGTGGTTGCTGGGAATTGAACTCAGGACCTCTGGAAGAGCAGTCAGTGCTCTTAGCCACTGAGCCATCTCTCCAGCCCATGGGACCATTTTTATTAAAACCACTTCACCTCTTCCCTACAAAACAAAAATAAAATTATAATGGAAATAATGTAGCAATAAGAAGCAGCTTAACACCTGTTGTATACTTTATTCTTTGGTTGGTGATTTGTACTAATTAGTGTCTTTAGTGCTACTTTTACTTGACAAATGTGAATGGATTTTTTTTTTTTTTTCTTTAGAGACAGGGTTCCTCTTTGTAGCTTTGGTTATTTGAGAAGTGATTCTCTTTAGAGTATGCTGGCCTCTGCCTCCAACTCAAATCTGTCCGTCTCTGTCTCCTAAATGCTAGGATTAAAGGTACAACCTGTCTTCTTCATTTAGGTCTGAGCTCAAAATAATTTCCAAAGAGGTTATCATAGTTTCTTCTCTGTATCAGAAACACAAAGTTTTCCCTATTTATCTCTTTGTCAAGACCTATATGCCACTTAATATGGTGCTCCCTTGCTGATTCAATATTGATTGTATACATGCTCATGGTGACCTTTTTGTAATACCAGTAAAAACATGGTTTTTTTATTTATTCTTTCTAGCAACCCGATAACATTGTTTATGTGATGGATGCATCCATTGGGCAGGCCTGTGAGGCCCAGGCGAAAGCCTTTAAAGATAAAGTAGATGTAGCTTCAGTAATAGTGACAAAACTTGACGGGCATGCAAAAGGAGGTGGTGCTCTCAGTGCGTGAGTATCAGTTGACATTTCAGTGTTATGGCTGTTACTAATCCTTTAGCCCTGTATATCATTTGTTTTATACCTTGGGATCATATGAGTGTGTGTGTGTGTGTGTGTGTGT
>NW_022196912.1:70011200-70014756 GCF_008632895.1 Mastomys coucha
TGTGTGTGTGTGTATTTATGAGTTTCTTACTAAAGACATTATAGTAATGGAATTGATAGAATCCATAAAATATGTTTAAGTACAAAAGGAATTTTGGAGCCTGATTGGTATAGGTCTAACTAGTGAGAAGAAACTTTAATTTTATATTTTGTCTAATATCTTTAAAGAATTTGTTATCTTTTTTGGGTTATTTTTTATTTTATTTTTTTCTTTGTAGAGTTGCTGCCACAAAAAGTCCAATTATTTTCATTGGTACAGGGGAACATATAGATGATTTTGAACCTTTCAAAACACAACCTTTCATCAGCAAACTTCTTGGTAAGTATAGAGTATGGATTAATCTCTGAGATGGTATGGATCTTAGAACAAATCAGGGCTTTAGTCCTATGCTTACTATCTTAAAAAGGTAATTTCCTTTTCGTTCTAACCTGATTTTACTTTTCTTTAAGTGCTGGGGATCAAAACGAGGACCTCGTATGTGCTACTGAGCTCATCTCCAGCCCTCTAAACCTCTTCTTTGCTGTGCTTAGCATGGAAATATAAGTTATTAGATGCAGAGCTTTTTAGAAGAGTTTGAGCACATAATGCAGAAAATGTAGTTGTAGTAATAGAGTTTGTATTGATAGTAAAACTTTTCTGTTGTCTTAAAATGGTATAGTTAGGGGGCACAGAATTAGGAGGTTAGCTTTGGGCTGTCTTCCCTGACTTATGTTTTGCTGCAACTTAACTTTCTTAGCTTCAGTTCTTTTCACATAAAATACAATAAGAGTACTTAACCTTGCAAAACTATTACATGTGCCCATGTATTTTTAATGATGTAAAGCATATTGTTATCTGTTCACTTTTCTTTTTGGTATCTTTCAGGAATGGGTGACATTGAAGGATTGATTGATAAAGTCAATGAGTTGAAGTTGGATGATAATGAGGCACTCATAGAGAAGCTGAAGCACGGTATATTTGTAGCAAAAAGACATTTGATCTCAATTTTTTTTGTTTTTGTTTTGCTTTGTGTTGTTTTCTTTTTTCGTGGTGCTGAGGTGTGGCCAAGTGGATGCTAGAATCTAAACAATGATCCTTACAGTAGAACTGCAAGCATTCTTAATCACTGAATCCTCTCTCCAGCCCAGCCTTTTTTCAAACTTCTATAATGTGTCCATTTCCCCCAAGTCAGTTTATTTCATGCAGCATGTTTTCTCCCTTAATTTATTATTGTTATTAATTATTATCATTCTGTCTGTGTGATATGTGTGTGAGTGAGCATGCTGTGGCAAGTATACACAGATCAAAGAACAACTGAAGTCAGTTCTCTACTTCTACCTTTTTATGGTTTCCAGGTATTAAACTCAGGTCAACAAGTGGCATGGCAAGTACCTTTATCCACCAAGCCATCTGACCAACCCACATAATTTGTTTTTGTTTTTGAGACAGAATCTTTTTTTCTAACCCTGAATGGCTACAGTCTTGGAATCTTCTCTTCTCAGCCCCCTGCTTGTAGCAATTATAGGTGTGAGCCACTATGCCCATCAGCATAATGTTTTTATAATCATCAATGAAGATATATGTAACTAATTTTTTTCATATAGGGACTCTTTATATAGCCTGAGCTGTTCTGAAGCTCCCTATGTTAACCGGGTTGTCCTAAAGCTGCATCTACTGGAATTAGAGGCATGTGTCATCACTCCTAGCATTGAGTACTGTTTGTTCCTCTGTCTGTCCATTTTCTGATCATGGATAGCTAAGACTGAAGATCTTAAAAATCATTTTTGCCATTTTATACTTTTTCCCGTAATGCATAGGAATTTTACATGTTCTATATTCTCTTTAGCTTTTGCTATGTCCAAGCCTTTTAATTGTAGCCATTTTAGTAGGTGTAGTTTGTCTGTATTGTTTCTGAGTTTCTGTGTGTTTGTATGTTTATCTAATGTGTTAGAGTAATGGGCTTCTCTGTGGTACAGTCTGAGCTTGTGCCCACTCACTACTCCTTGTAGCATTCATCCAGGCCTCCACACAGTGACTATGCAGTGAATGTTTGCTGATTGCATAGTATGCTTCAAGATGAATTCATGTTTGCTATTATATCTGAATTTTTTGTATTGCATTTCAGGTCAGTTTACATTGCGAGACATGTATGAACAGTTTCAGAATATTATGAAAATGGGCCCATTCAGTCAGATCTTGGTTAGTTACCCTTAAAATGTTTCTAAAATTTCCTTATACTCTTTTGTGTTCATCTTATTCTTACAAAGAAAGCAAGTTTAATACACTGCAAAGCAGCAGGCATGGCTGTAACAGGAGAGCCAGCTGCCTTATTAGCATATACCAATTTTGTAAAATGATGGGGCTTTGTTATGACATTTTCATGAGTTTATATGATGTACTGTGTTTTGTTTTTCATTGTAATATCTAAGAACATATATATTTACATTAATCATTGGGTAAAATGGGTCTTTTAAGAATTAGTTTCAAAGTTAGTATTTAAATATTTATATTTTGAGCAGTATTAAGTTATTGGTGACTATGTTTCAATCTGTTTTAGGGGATGATTCCTGGCTTTGGCACAGATTTTATGAGCAAAGGAAATGAGCAGGAGTCAATGGCAAGGCTAAAGAAACTGATGACAATAATGGACAGTATGAATGATCAAGGTAAGAAAGGGATGACCTGACCGAGGGGCAGTAGTCTGAGTACCAGCAAGTTCTGAGTGCTGTTATTTTCTTGTTGGCAAGATAGAAGAAACTTAGACTAAAACATTACTTTTAGATAGATGTAGAATAGCCTGTAAGCTCTGACTTAAGAAGGGGTTGTGATCACTAGGCTGATTCATCATTGAGAGAAATATGAAGTATAACACCTCTTTAAATGAGTTCAGAAGAAAGAGTTGTATGTTTTCACTATGCAGATACAAATAAATAGGGAAAGTAACAGTCAATTTTGAGAGAATCCTGAGCTTAAAAGAATTAAATATTGGCTGGGTATTGGTGGTGCACTCCTTTAATTCAGACATTTGAGAGGCAGAGGAGGCAGGTCTATTTGAGGCCAGCCTGACCCATATAGCAAGTTCTAGACTAGTCAGAGATACGTAATAAGATCATCTCTCAGACCAGGCGGTGGTGGTGCACGCCTTTAATCCCAGCACCTGGGGGGCAGAGGCAGGCGGATTTCTAAGTTCGAGGCCAGCCTGGTCTACAAAGTGAGTTCCAGGACAGCCAGGGCTATACAGGGAAACCTGTCTCGGGAAAAAAAAAAAGATCTTGTCTCAAAAATAATTGGGCTAGAGGGGTGGCTTGGCAGCTAAGAGCACTGGCTGCTCTTTATAGGTCCTATGTTCAATTCCCAGCACCCACATGGTGGCTAACAACCATCTTTGACTGTAATAGTCCCATGGGATCCAGTACCTGTATACATAAATACATCTTTTTTATTTTTTTTTAATTTTCTTTATTTTTTTAAAGATTTATTTATTATTACAAATAAGTACACTGTAGCTATCTTTAGACACACCAGAAGAGGGTGTCAGATCTCATTATGGGTGGTTGTGAGCCACCATGTGGTTGCT
>NW_022196912.1:70015168-70030879 GCF_008632895.1 Mastomys coucha
CCCCCCCCCCAATTTTATTATATTAAGACAGGTTTCTCTGTGTATTCTAGAAACTGGCTTTGTAGACCAGGCTAGCCTCGAACTCAGGTATTTGCCTGCCTGTACCTCCCAGGTGCTGGGATTAAAGTCATACATACATCCATTGCCCAGCTCCCCACCACCACCCTGACTCCCAGTTTAAAAACTTTCTTAGAAACTTATTGGCATGGGGTAGAGGGACTTGATATACATGTGTGGAGGTCAGAGGACATCTTTAGGAAGTTGGTTCTCCCTTCCCATGTGAATTTCAGAACTAGCACCTTTATCTACTAAGCCATCTGGACTGCTTATTAAGGGATACTAGGGCTGTTGTTGGAATAGACACATCATAATAGGCTTATAATCCGGTCATCCAAGAGGTCAACCTGAGATAGAATGAAAAAGGGACTGAGACATATTTTCTGTTATGTCTGCATTTTGGTTTTGTTTATTTTGCTTTGTTTTGTTTATTTGAGTTTTTCATTTGTTTGTTTCTGAGAAAGTCACACTATAGAATTTTTCTTTGTCCCACTCCTTTTTGTCTTTTCTGAGCAAGGTTTACCGTGTAACCCTTGCTGGCCTGGAACTTGAGAACTTTTTGCCTCAACTTCTGAATGCATGTGCTACCCTACGGTGTATAGCTCAAAGTAGGTAGCTTAACTGAAGTCCACCTCATTCCTTCCATGGCATACAAGTAAGGGTAGAACACCTTACGTTACAAATGATCAAAAAGCTGAAGGGAACTCTCAAGCATACTACAAAATGATTAGAATGTTACCAGGTATAACTTCTCCATTATAGGATATCCAGGAATTTCTCCATTAATTATACATAGAATTTCTGTCTTCTACTTGCTTATGAGGTCTAAATGTGTGAAGTAGAAGTTAGCTGCTATTTAGGGTAGGATGACAGTGAGTGCTTCTGTTCTGATTTTGAACTATGTTATGTTCTTGTGATATGTGGAGTACATAGAAAGAATAGACATGTTAAATACAGGGTGACAGATGTAGAATTTCAGAAGACCTTAGATGTTTTTCCTTTTAAAGCATGGTCTTATTGTGTAGCCCTATCTAGCCTGGAAGTTACTATGTAGTCCAAACTTGCTTCAAATTTACAATGATCCTCCTGCCTCATGAATCCTGGGATGAAAGATTTGTGTCACTACACCTATTGGTTTTCAGAATGTTCTGTTTAAATTGTAGGTAAACTATATGTATGTTTGCCTTGTTCCTTTTATTCTAATGCTATAAATATTTTTTAAATATTTTCTACTTTAAAATTTTAAAGTAGAAGCAAACATGACAAACGCTAACATTTATTAAATCTGTTTTGTGGTTTGATCATTTATATGTATGTTGTTCTATATACGTGTTATAATGTACAGAGAAATAAAATTTTATTTCTATAAAGTGAAACAAGCTGGGGAGATGGCTCACAGAGTGAGGATATTTGTTATGAAGCAAGAGGACTGAATTTCAAATCCCCAGAATCCATGTACAGAAACTGGCCATGGCTGTATTCCTCTAAACCTGCTGAGTTATGGAGACAGGCAGATCCTAGGAGCTTGCTGGCCAGTCAGCCTACCCAAAACACGAAGCTTCACAGTCACTAGGAGATCCTATGCCAACAGATAAATTGGGAGAGTTCACATCTGTACACACATTTATGTCTCTCTCACCCCGCCCCCCACAGCCTGCACCCATAGCTGAGCTCAGTTGATAGAGTGCTTGCCTAGCATACAGGAATCTCTCTGTTAGAACCCAATAAACAGGGTCTAGTATCAAGCACCTGTAATCCCAGCCCTCAAGAAATGGAAGTAGGAGTATTGGAAGTTCAGGGTAATCCTCAACTACATAGAGATTTGAGTCTAGCTAGGAATATATAAGACCCTGTATCTAAAACATAAAAATAAATGAGAAAGGCATCTGTAAAAGCCTCTGAAGTTTTATATTGCTCATTTGAATTTCCGTTGTGAGTCACTTCTTGTTCAGTCCCAAGTTTTGTCTCAAGTTTGGCTTTATTCCTATTTTCTAATAAACACGCTTCCATTTTTAGGACAGAGGCAGAGTGCTTGGCTACTGTGATAATGGATGATAATTTTATGTGATGAAATTATTTGTCTTTGTCTTCAGAACTGGACAGTACAGATGGTGCCAAGGTTTTCAGTAAGCAACCAGGTAGAATCCAAAGAGTTGCCCGGGGATCAGGTGTGTCAACAAGGGATGTTCAAGAACTTCTGACCCAGTATACCAAGTTTGCACAGATGGTCAAAAAGATGGGAGGTATCAAAGGACTTTTCAAAGGTGAGTGGAGAAACACTGTATCGCCTAAAAGAACAAAGTTCAGAAACAAAATATTAAAGCTAAGTAGTCTCATACTGGAAAAGTTACTGTTGAGTTTCCAAGTTGTAGGGATTGGGGCTTAGCTCTGGTAGGGCCTGTCTGGGTCTCTGGGTTCTGTCCCAATACTATAGAAGAAAGAAAAGATAACCTGAACTCAATGTTAAAGCCAAGTACTACCATGATTTATCATGTGATACGTGGTTTATCTCTTCAGAATCAAGATAGTAGACATTAATATTGAAAAACTTTTTATCAACATACATATCATAGAGTATTTAAAGAACATTAGACTATAAAAAAAAGCTGAACTCTCTTTTCCTTAGAGAATTCCACAAGTCCTATTGGAAACAACATTGATATAACTACTGTTGATATAACTACTGATAATTTTCTCATATTGCCAAACATTCTTCAGAATATATCAATTAATTAGGTTGTGTATCCCATGTTTGTACTCCCAGAATTCTTGAGACACGAGAAGCAGCAGAAGGTATTGCCAGCCTGATCACCTAGTGACTCCTAGTCCATCCAGGGCTACATACCTAGAATCAGTGTTGAAACAATACCAGCCAAAAGTAGAATTATGTATTTTACACACATGCACTCTGTTTAATCACTAACTCCTACTCTTTCAGTTGTGTATCTTTGTGCCCCTTGTTAGATCCGTAAGTTGCCTTGTCTGCTTTTATGTCAGGGTCAGTTTCTAGACAATTCCATGGAATCAGTTTTGTCCTCTTTGATAGAAGTATAGAGGATACTGTTGTACCAAAACGGGACTGCTGCTGAGGCCTGGCTCTCTCTCTCTCTCCCTGGTGCTGACATGACCTGTGGCTGTGCGGCACGTTAGTTAAAAAGGAGGCAATGTATAAATGAGATATTTTATTGTAGGAAGGAGAAAATAGGTCGGTCAAGTAGAGAGAAGGAAAGGAGAGGAAGGAGAGGAGAAGAGAAGAGAGAAGGAGAGAAAGGGAAGGAAGAAAGCAAGAGAGGAACAAAGAGCAAGAGAGAGGAAGAAGAAAGCAAGAGTGTGAAGAGGTCAAGAAAGGAGAGAGAGCAAGAGAGTGAGGAGCATATGGGGCGTGGCATGTCTGGCTTGTGGTCAGATGACTGGGGATAGGGTCCAGCTAGAATGCTGGGAGCTTGAGGCATT
The DNA here is from genome assembly GCF_008632895.1 of Mastomys coucha. Classification (NCBI taxonomy): domain Eukaryota; kingdom Metazoa; phylum Chordata; class Mammalia; order Rodentia; family Muridae; genus Mastomys; species Mastomys coucha. The sequence goes on from NW_022196912.1 coordinate 70,018,679, forward strand.
GTCTGCCTGATAGAGCACACATCTCCTGCAGGTGCAGCTGTGAGGGGTTGTGACTGAAACAGGAACCACAGAATTAGGAGTTATGGCCAAACTCCTTCCTGTCCCCTGCAAGCAGAAAACTGCACATGAAGGCTTCAGGGCTCAAAGCCAAATACTCGACTGAGCTTAAGTTGCCTGGCCCCACACTGCCCTACAATTCCCCCTTTCTGTTTTTTAAGAGAGAGGTGTCATTAGAATAACTTTCTACTATGTTGGGATAAGTATAGGGGCCCTGGAGTGATTGTGTTATCTGTTGTGAAAATTTTGGGTGGGGTGGAAGTATCAGAAGAAATCATATAGGACAGAGGAGTAACACAATTAAGCCAGAGGGTGAGGAAAGTAGGCAAGGTGAGAGATTATAGAATCAATTGTTTTGTGGATAATACATTTTGAGGGTAAAAACATCAGTTTTGAACAGCTGTTAATTCTAGATAGACATTATGTTTTCCTTACTATAACATAACTTCCCCCAAATTCAGCAGCCATTTGGCTTTGGCAAGAGAGTTCATCTGTAGCTGGAAGGTCCCAAGTCTGTTGTCTGTTCTCTGTGGGGTTCAGCAGGTGTCTAGGGATCTTTCAATTAGATGAGGTATCTGGAGGAAGGCTGCTCTGTTGTCTACAGGCCCCAGGAGACTGGATGGATCTGGAGCTGCTAACACTGTCCTCCTCATGGGGGGTAAACCTGTAGAATAATTATGACAACAGAGCAGGACCCTAGCAGAAGAATGTCTGCAATGGTTTGTTTGGGAGCATTGTTAGAATCTTAGAAAGCAAGCAAGGATTTGTGAGCGATTTAGTTCTGAAAGGAATATTTAAAGTCTGCTTCATGTGGCTGGGATAGACAATAACAGTTTGTCTATAAAAGGAAACCGGTTGTTAATTAAGGATTGAATGATGGTAGTCAGCATAGTTAATATGACCTGTGGAAGTAGATTAGGTGGCTTAAGAAATCTTAAGCAAGTTGAAAATCTTTTGGACATACATTGCTGATGTTAGGGAAAAAAATAAACATTTAAATGGAAAAGCAAGAATTTTTTGGGTTGAAAAGTGAAATTTAGTTATTCCTATAGGGGGCGCAAGCGAGCAAAACCTCCAGTGCAGCAGTTTTGGCGGGTTTAGAAGGGTGGGTTGTGTGTACAGCAAGCAGGCTCTGTAGGACACTACATATATTTTTTGTTTGTTTGTTGTTTTTTGAGACAGGGTTTTTCTGTCTTGTGTAGCCTGTGTAGTACTGGTTGTCCTGGAACTCACAGAGATCTTCCTGCCTCTGCCTCCCCAGTGCTGAGATTTAAAGTGTATGCCAAAGTACATTTTCTAATGTAGTTTCTGGTTTAATGGTCACATTTTTTTTTAGCACATTTCCAGTTTTAAAGGTTTTTTCCTTCGTACATCTACCAAGTTGAATTTCCTTTGCATGGTCATTTCTTCCCTGTTCAGTCACTCAGGTCGTTCTCCCTGTTGCTCTGTAATATCTTAACAGACTTGCTTTTCACCTCTAAATATCGTCCCAAGTTTTTCAATTGACTTTATTTCTATTTTCTAATAAATTTTTATTTTTAGGGCTGAAGGTATAACTGACAGATAAAGTGCTCAGCTAGCATGCTTGAGGCTCTGTGATGCTTTGATCTCTAGTCCTCTATTTCTCCTCCAAATTTACCATTTTCAAATGGGCACAGTGCCTATAATCCTAGCATTCAGGAGGCAGGAGGATATTTTCATGTTCAAAACCAATTAGAGCTACATAGAAATATTTGACTATAAGGCTCTATATCTGTTCTGAATAAAGTCTTTCTGATAATGATTGTGCATTATTTTTTAATGAAGTAACTTTTGGCAAACAGACACTATATAGATAACCATTTCAAGTACCACTTGATTAGTGAAGGTCTTTTGTCTCCCTTATCATTTGAGGTAATTGATATTTCTTTCCTGAATGGTCAGGGATACACCCAGGGCAACCCAGAAGTCCTACATGCCTATGTGGTCCCGTTTGGTCTTTTGGAGTTCTCTGAGCACACACATGCAGACACCAAGCTGTCTTACTGTGTCATTTGATACTTTCCATGTGGTGGTCCTCACAGCTTTCCTACTTCACCATGGGCCCTCACACAGGCTGCCTAGTTTTGCTTGGTTGTTGTACTGTAGTATACCACTTGGGCTCTCAGGGCTGAGACGGGAAGGAAGGTTTCTCTCTCTCTCTACCTTAGATTTCTGTTAAGCAGTTGCTGTTGCAGTAGTCACTCAGTCCAATTTTGCTTATAGTGGTTTACCACATTTATAACTGAAATGATCAGGGCTAGAGAGATGGCTCAGCGGTTAAGAGCACTGACTGCTCTTCCAAAGGTCCTGAGTTCAAATCCCTCAACCACATGGTGGCTCACAACCACCCATAATGAGATCTGACACCCTCTTCTGGTGTGTCTGAAGAAAGCTACCGTGTACTTAGATATAATAATAAATATTTTAAATAAATAAATTTATCAGGAGGAAAATCACAGCTAGAAGAAAATACTTCGAGCCAAGTGTGGTGGCTCACGCCTTTGATCCCATTACTCAGGAAGCAGAGGCAGGTGGAATTTCTGTCCAGTCTGGCTTTTATAGTAAGTTCCAGGCCAGCCAGGGCTAATGCAGTAACAACAAAGAAAGCCCTTCAAATGATCCTTTATAGAGAATTTCTTGTGGCTTTCTTCAAAAAAAAAAGTAATGAGAAAAAGCTTGGTTAACTGCATGATATTCTATACTACACCACATACTAATTAAATGTTTTTTTTTTAATCAGGTGGTGATATGTCTAAGAATGTGAGTCAGTCACAAATGGCAAAATTAAATCAACAAATGGCTAAAATGATGGACCCACGAGTTCTTCATCACATGGGTAAATATAAAATTCTTGGTCAGTTGTAATATACAGTTAAATGTACAAGGGTTGTAGTTTACCATAAGCCTTCTGTAATAATATATAAAAACCTATTTAAAGGCAAGTGGCTAAAGGGAGAATTCCAACTGACTATTTAACCATTTTAGATAAGGAAAAGGTTTTTGAACAATATGAAAAACCTTTGAGTGTGTATGTATGTCTGGTGTAATGATATGAGTGTGTGCGCTCATGCTCCATTGCTCTTGTGGAGATCAAAGAACAAACTCCAGAGTCTTCTACTTCGCGCAAGCAGTGTCTCTCGTTTTTTGCTGCTGCACTGTGTAGTTCAGGCTAGCTGGCCCACAAGCCTTTATCTTGCTGAGTGTTGAGATTACAGATGCATACTGCTACAGATAGCTTTCTACATGGGAGTTCTGGAAGGTTTGTAGGTAATATTCATTTGTAGGTAGTATTCATCAGGAGATTGTGACAAGTGAATGATGTAATTACTATATGTGAAACATTTTACATAGTAAGTGCTTAGCAAATGGTCAGTTCTTTTTTCTGTGAGTTCTTTGAAACACAGCCTCTACCCTGAACTGATCAGTTTTGTTTTGTTTTGTTTGGTTTGGTTTTGTTTGGTTTGGTTTGGTTTGGTTTTGGTTTTGGTTTTGGGTTTTTGTTTTTTTTTTTTTTTTGGTTTTTCGAGACAGGGTTTCTCTGTGTGGCCCTGGCTGTCCTGGAACTCACTCTGTAGACCAGGCTGGCCTCGAACTCAGAAATCCACCTGCCTCTGCCTCCCAAGTGCTGGGATTAAAGGCGTGCGCCACCACTGCCCAACCACTGATCAGTTTTTATAAAACTAATTCTAGTTACAAGAAGACTTGGTCTTGACAGAAAAAAAAAAAATGTTCTGAGCTGGGTGGTGGTGGCGCAAACCTTTAATCCCAGCACTTAGGAGGCAGAGGCAGGTGGATTTCTGTCTTTGAGGCCAGCCTGGTCTACAGAGTGAGTTCCAGGACAGCCAGGGCTACACAGAGAAACCCTGTCTCCAAAACAAAACAAAACAAAACAAAACAAAAAAATGTTCTGTTTGGGCTTCTTGTTTGTAGATAGGAACTATTCCAAGATCTTTTTATGTTTTTCTGTATTCCTCATGGTAACTTCATGAAGCACATTTTTCATATTCTTAGATAAAATAAAGTAAATAATACATATTTTAATTTTGTATATTCTTAAAAGCTACTGACTTAATTGCTAAGTACTTTAGAAGTTAAAGTACTTAGGCAAAAGTTGTAACCGGTTCAGTCTGCCAGGTCATGACCTGTTTTCCTCCCATCTCTCTCTAGGTGGCATGGCCGGCCTTCAGTCAATGATGAGGCAGTTTCAGCAGGGTGCTGCTGGCAATATGAAAGGCATGATGGGATTCAATAACATGTAAAGAAGCTGTCTTACTAGAAATGGACATGGTTGATGATATCATCTGCTGAGACCTCACACTTTCCCTCTTGCAAATGGGGAAGAAGGATATTCTTGCCTGTCTTGCCTTCATTCTTTTGTCTCACCTTTTTCCTTGTCTTCCTTCCTTTCTGATGTTCGGGAGGAGTGCCTGGTTTTTGTAGAAGTCATCATTTCTGCTTTAGATCTATTAGTTTTCAACGTCATAACACTTCTTAAGTTAAACAAATCATGATGTAAAATTTTAGTACTTAAAGGTTTTTAATTGTCTTAAAGGCCAAGCATTACATTTATAAACAGTTGCGATCAGTAAATTACATGATATTGAAGAAAAGTGCTACAAAATAAACTTAAAGTGATAAGTTAAAGGGTTCGTTAACTTTCTTTATGGTTTGATGTAGTCAGCGTACCACCCAGAAAATAGACAAAAAGCCAGCAGGTACATTTAAAGGGATATATGGTAGAATAATTTAGTCATGAGTATTAGAAAATGTTATTTATTTTAGAATAAAATAATTTTATTCCAAGAAACTTTAGCTTTGCCATTTAAAATTGAAATCAAGAATATGGTTACAGTTCATAATGTATGATGTTTTGTATCAAACTTAAATTTTTTACATATTTTGGAGTGTTGTGGTCCTTGATTGTTTTTAAAGCCATTTTTATGTTTCTTACATACTATTGAAAAATGATATGTTTTGATAATAGATAATACATAAATTTGCTAATGGAAAGCAATATTAAATTATTAGGCTGCAGTATTACATATTAAAAATAAGGCCATGGCAACATTGGTTGGGTTATTGATAACTATTGCTGCATATGTGTGTCCTGGGATCTCAGATGAGTAAGTTTCAGTTCCAGTGAAGGAGTGAATGTGTTAGCACTCGTGCCATAGCACATCTGTGGAAGTCAGAGAACAACCATTGTTCTTTTTTCTTTTTTTTTCTTTGAGACATAGTCTCAGTATAGCTCTGGTTATCCTTGGAACTCACTATGAAGACCAGGCTGGCCTCAAACTCCCAGAGCTCTCCCTTCCTCTGCCTCCTGAGTGCTGAGATTAAAAGCACAAGTGACCACGTTGGGTTTCAGAGGACAACTTCCAGAAGTCAGTTCTCATTTCACCATGTGGGTCCAGGGTTTAAACTCAGCTCAGTCACACTTGGCACCAAGTGCCTTTATCCATAGAGCCATGTCATTGGCCACAGTTCAAAAGAGAGAAATGAATCTGTGTGTGTATGAGTGGTGTGAGTACATTCTTCTACATGCTAGGGTACACATTGTTGGAAGTCAAGACAACCTCAGGTGCTAGTCCTTGCCTTCTGCACTGTTTAAACAGGGTCTCTTGTCACGGTCCGTATAGCCAGGCTAGCTGGCCTTCAGGCTCTTGGGATCCTTTTGTTTTTGCCTCCCACCTTGCTGTAGAAGTACTGGGACTACATTGCTACCATGTCTCTACCTTTTGTTGGTTTTGGGAGAAAGACTCAGGCTGGCCTGGAACTCATAACAAATCTCCTGCTTCATCCTCCTAAATGCAGGAATTATAGTAAATTTACCATTCTTAGAAAAGTATTCTCATAAAGAATGCAGTTCAGCTGGGCATGGTAACACTTAAAAGCAAATTCTCCACTATTTAAATAGAGGGTGAGGCAGGAAGATCATGAGTTGGAGGTCAGCCTAAGTTATGTAGACCCTGTCTCAAAACCCAAAAATGTAACAACAACAACAAAAATGCATGTGATTTTGTGGTTTGTTGAGGGCCGGATGTTTTAGCTCAGAATTGTTGTTTAGTCGAGGGCTAGGATTTCCCTAGTGGGCATTGTATGTATCCATGGGAAAATTACATATTTTATGTTCTGCAAAAGTGGCATAGCAAGGTATAGCTATAGAAATCTGAAACTAGAGAAAATGGTAATTAAACTGTGCACACTACCTTTTCTGGGTATGTGTGTTAGTGATTTCTGTTTTCTGGATATTTTGTTCTAACTAAATAAAGGTAAATGAGATGAACTTTTGGACACAGCATCCTGAATGCCTTCTGCATGGGTTTTGATATTTTTATGTCTGATTTGAACCTTATTTTAGAAATTAAATGGTGACAAAAAGACAGTTAAAGACCATGATGCCCCAGTTTGGTGTATTACTAGGGGTTCTCTAGAGTCACAAAACTATGGAATGACTCAGTAGTTGATCAGTCCCGCAAGGCGGGATGGTTCAGATGGTGTTTATATATACTGGAGTCCCAAATACATAGGCTTCGATGCCAGTGAAAGAGTGGATGTGTTAGCAAGGTGAAGGACAAGAAGGCAAGGAGCAAAAGCTTCCTTCTGTGTTCTTATCTAGACTTCTAGCAGAAGCTATGGTCCATTTTAAAGGTATGTCTTTCTGCCTTCAAGTTTGGAATAAAGATGTGTGTCTTCCCACCTCAAGATCTGGATCAAAGTCATGTGTCTTCCTGTCTCAAAGATCTGCACTGGAAGTGGATTCACCTCCCTCAAACCAGTCAGAAAACCTCTCAGGTGTGCCCTCTATTTCTGGATTGTAGTTCATTTCAGATATGGTCAAGTTGACAATTAGGAATAGCAATTACAGTCAGCTTCCAATTTTCATCCTTTTTTGTGAACTTGAACTGATTGCCCTCTATTTTTTACTACTTTAAATCTTATTTCTTAGCTTTTAAGGGTCTGACAATTTTTCCAACTAGAGACATTGGGTACATCAAAGATTGTATAGCACTGAATTGTTTAATTTTATTATGAAGTTACTTAAACATATGCAAGCATAAAACAACCTAGCTGCCTTAAGGTGCTTACCTAGTTATAAAACAAAAACAAAATTAGGAATTAAATAGCAACAAACTCCAAAGCCAGAAATGATGGATAACTATTTAATTTTTAAAATTTATTTTAGCTTACAATACAACACCATTTCCCTCTTTCCTTCCTTCATATTCTTCCTCCCATATACTCTCCCCCTTATTCTCTTTTAGATTCATGGACTCTCTTTAATTGTAACATATATGTATGTATGGAGGTGGGTGGATGTGTACTCTTTTTTTTTTTTTTTTTTTTTTTTTTTTTTTTTTTTTTTTTTTTTTTTTTTTTTTTTTTTTTTTTTTTAGTTTTTAAGTATTTTATTTATTTTTAGTTTTATTGCATTATGATGAGAAAAAGTTATATGATTTCAATTTATCTGAATTTGTTAACATTTAAAAACATATTTGGATGTGTATTCTTAAACACATAAATATAATCTGCTCAGTCTGTATAATGTTACATTCTACCACCTAAGGCTCAGTGAGTGCTGACTATATGATAACCAGTTGATTTGCTTTTCTCTGGGGAAGACTCTCACTCAGCATTGCGTAGTTCCCTATTGTGTTTCTGTGTAAGGTTAAGAGGCCCCCAAGGACTTTCCTTTGTCCATATCGGCGTGTCTGTTGGTGTTGTCCTTGTTCTGGTCATTTTTAGGCAGCCATGTGTGGGACACTGTGGGGCAGTGGTCTGCTCAGGTAACTTAGGCTCAGTAGAGTATTTGGCTTTGAGCCCTGAAGCCTTCTTGGGCAGTTTTCTGCTTGCAGAGGGCAGAAGGAGCTTGGCCATAACTCCTGAGTCTTTGGTTCCTATTTCAGTCACAACACCTCACAGCTGCCCCTGCAGGAGATGTGTGCTCTATCAGGCAGACAATGCCCCAAGCTCCCAGCATTCTAGCTGGACCCTACACCCAGTCATCTGACCACAAGCCAGACATGCCATGCCCCATACAATATAAGGGGCAGTTTGCCCCCTCCTCTCTCTCTTGCTCTTCCTCACTCTCTCTTGCTCTTTGTCTCTGCATTCTCCCTCTTGCTCTCTCTCCCCTCTTTCCTGCTCTTTGTTCTCTTCTCTTGCCTTCTTGCTCTCTTGCTTTCTTCTCTCTCTCTCTCTCTCTCTCTCTCTCTCTCTCTCCTTCCTCTCCTTTCCTTCTCTCTACTTGACCAGCCCATTTTCTCCTTTCTACAATAAAATACCTCATTTATACATTGCCTCCTTTTTAACTAACTTGCCGTGCAGCCACAGGTCAGCACCAGGGAGAGAGAGAGCCATCGGCCTCAGCAGCAGGTCCCTGTTTTGGTACAGCAGCCATGTTGATGAGATTTTGTGTATAGCTCTGACATTTCTAGAAGACAAAGTCGTAAAGCCAGCTCCCTGATCCTCTGGTTCTAGAGCCTTCCCACCCACTCTTGAAATACTCACTGAGCCTTAGGTGGTGGAAGTATCCATCAGGACTAGATTCCACAACTCTGCAATTTAATTTCTGTAATGGTCTCTATCTGTTGCAAGGAGAAGTTTCTCTGATGAGGAGTGAGGAATCAGTCTGCAGGTACAAGGAAAAATACTTAGAATTTGGTTAGTTGTGCAGGTTTAGTAAAATGGCAGTTTGTACATTTTCCTCCAAAATCTGACTTCACTAACCCCTGGATAAGTTGGATAGGATTCTGATAATTTCCAGCCCAATTAGAGAACTATTGGCTACCCCCAAGGTCTGTGTGCTACATATATGTTCCATGTGTGTTGGAGCAAAGGCAGGAACAGCTGAGAGCTCACATCTTGATCTGTAAGGAGGAGGCAGGAAGAGTGACACACTGGGGATGGGGAGGGGCTTCTGAGACCTCAGAGCCTGCTCCTGGAATCATCTCTAACAACACCCGCCTCCTAATCCTTCCCAAACTGTCTCACCAACTGGGACCAAGTGTTCAAGAACATGAGCCTGTGAGGCCATTGTCATTCAAACCACCTTTGAACCAAATGCAGCTAGGTCTTCTGGAAAAGCAGCAAATGCCCTTACACCATTCTTTGGTCCCTAAATTCATTTTCTTTAAATTTTGCTTTAAGTTTCAATTACAGTGTTTTGAACATTATACTATTTAATCAAATGTCATCTTAATATCCTCTGCTTTTGGACTGAAAGTTACTGGTATGATTAATTGACATCTCAGTTGCTAAAAGATTAGCTTGAACTTTACCTCTAGATGAGTTGTCTAGCCTGTGGCATATTATTGTAGTCGTTAGGTGATGTCTTAGTTAGGGTTTTACTGCTGTGACCAGACAGCATGACCAAGGCAACTCTTATAAGGACAATATGTAATTGAGGATGGTTTATAGGTTCAGAGGTTCAGTCCATTATCATCAAGGCAAGAAGCATGGCAGTATCCAGGCAGGCATGGTGCTGGAGAAGGAGCCTCTGCTACCTCTTCATCTGAAGGCTGCTAGCAGAGTACTGGCTTCCAGGAAGCTAGGATGAGGGTCTTGAAGCCCATGCCCACAGTGACACACCTGCTCCAACAGGGTCACAGCTTCTTTTTTTTTTTAAAGATATTTTCTTTATTTACATGTAAATTTCTTCTTTCCGAGTTTCCTCTCCACCAAACAAACAAACAAACAAACAAAAACAACAAGAACAAACCCCTGTTGCCTCCCACTTCCCCATGCCTGCCACCCCACCCTCTCCCACTTATTGGCCCTGGCAATCCCCTACACTGGGGCACAGAACCTTCACAGGGCTGAGGTCCTCTCCTCCTATTGATGATCAAATTTGCAATCCTCTACTATACACATGCTGCCAGAACAATCAAAGAAATTGTGGTACATCTACACAATGGAGTACTACTCAGCTATTGAAAACAATGAATTTATGAAATTCTTAGGGAAATGGATGGATCTGGAGAATATCATCCTGAGTGAGGTAACCCAATCACAAAAGAACACACATGGTATGCACTCTCTGATAAGTGGTTATTAGCCCAGAAGTTGGGAATACAGGAAAAACAACCCATAAGCTACAGCTTCTAATAGTGCCTGCACACACAAACCATCACAGGTGATCCATGCTAAATGTTCTATGCTAGTTTTCTCCCAACATTTTGCCAGGAGGAGAGAGATTTATCTGTGCTTATTGTTGAGTACTTTGCTCATCTATGGTCTTAGGCTAACTGCCTGCTGACTTACAGTCTGCAGCAGGATATTGATCTCCAGCTAATTTTATGCTTTTAAAGTGAAACTACCTTTGTAAGTTAGTGTAATTATTAATACTTTATTAATGTGAGCCTATCATGTAAGTTATTTTTTGTTTTCTTTTAGGGTTTTTGTTTGTTTTTGTTTTGTTAGGGTTTCTTTTTGTTATTTTTTTGTTTGTTTTTGGAGAAGGTTTCCTTGAGTAACAGCCTGGATGTTCTGGAACTCACTTTGTAGACCAGAGATCTGCCTGCTTCTGCCTCCCGAGTGCTGGAATTAAAGATGTGCAGCAGCACTATGTCTGGCCAGCATGTGCTTTTGATATTTTACAACTCTTATTTTTTTCTTCAATTGAATATACATATCTTTTAGCTTCACTTTGCTTATAGGATTTTTATTAGCCTAAGACTGCTTTTATCAATAGTGGTTGGATCATAAATGTTAAAAACAAAACAGGTAAGAAATGTAGCTGCTGCTTTGGGGATAATTAAGATGTGCCCGAAGCACCCAATATTCAGCATCTTGTTACCCCAACTGTCCTGTAACACAGACACCAGTGTAGGGCTCTGAAGAAAAAGGCACTAAGAAAACAAGCTACAGAATATGCTAAACTTACAGCCAAGAGAATGAAGGAAGGAAAATCTGTATCACAGATTGCCAGGAGATGAAAGCTGTCCTCGGTGAGATCTTGTGTCTGATCCAGTCAAATAATATAAGAGTTACAAAGTTAGCAGACCTAGGGGGTAGGATGCCCAACCAGGACTGAAGAGATGGCTCAGCAGTTAACATAAGAGTGCTCTTTCAGAGGATGGGGTTCTCCACCATACAGAATGCTTTGTTTTAGGGGACTCAACACCTTCTGCCCACCACAGGGACTGCATACATGTGGTTCACAGAACTACATGCAGGCAAGACACCCATACATGTTAAATATTAAAAGGGAAAGAATTGAAATTTCTGACACTTGGGTTTTGGGTTTTTGAAACAGGGTTTCTCGGTGTAGCTCTAGTTGGCCTCTGTAAACCAGGCTAACTTTAAACTCAGAGGTCTGTCTGCCTCTGCATGAGCTACCACCGAACAGCTACATTCACATTCCGAACATTTTTCCCCAATCTAGAGAAAACAAAGTGGAACAACCTGCTTGTGGCTATATTTCTTCTTCTTCTTCTTCTTCTTCTTCTTCTTCTTCTTCTTCTTCTTCTTCTTCTTCTTCTTCTTCTTCTTCTTCTTCTTTTCTTCTTCCTCTTCTTCTTCTTCTTCTTCTTTTCTTCTTCCTCTTCTTCTTCTTCTTCTTCTTCTTCTTCCTCTTCCTCCTCCTCCTCCTCCTCCTCCTCCTTTCTCCTCCTCCTCCTTCTCCTCCCTCCTCCTCTTCTTCTTCTTTTTTAGTTTTTAAAAAATGACATTTTTTTGTTTTATGTGTATTTTAAGTGCATGATGTTTTGCCCACCTGCACATGTATCTATGTCAGTGCATCACATCTTCTGGAACTGTGACCAGCCATGTCGGTGCTGGAATTTGAACCTGGGTCCTCTGGAAGAGTAACCAGTGCTCTTAACCACTGAGCTATTTCTTCAGCTCTGTGTATTTTTATTAAGCCAGATAATTCCTTGTTCTTTTTGTTTGTTTGTTTGTTTTATTTTTTGTTTTTTGAGACAGGGTTTCTCTATATAGCCCTGGCTGTCCTAGAACTCACTCTGTAGACCAGGCTAATTCCTTGTTCTTAAGTCATAGTTTGTTGTTGGGAACCATGAGAGCCCTGAGATAAATATCCTGCCCTAGCTAATTAAGAACCCAGAGATTAACATCCTGCCTGACAATCACAAGGATGTGAACCCTGAGATTAACATCCTGCCT
>NW_022196912.1:70031714-70032542 GCF_008632895.1 Mastomys coucha
CACGGCAACGATCTTTACATTTTGGGGTCTCATCCGAGACATTCTTGAGGGCGCTGATTCCAATTCGGGGAAACGTCAGCTCCGCTCAGTTGCAGAACTCTGTCTCTCAGAGTCCTGGCCTGGGTCCCGTCCCCCTTCTCGTCTGCCCTCTCGCTCTCCATCTCAGGCCTCTATTTCCTTTACTCTCATTGATATGCCACAGGAGGACTGTCAGATTCCGCCCTTGCCTGCTGCCGCTCCCTCTTCTCCCCTCTATCCACCTCTCCCCTCACAGGTCCCTCCGGTTCCTTCCCCTTATCATCATCCTCCTCCCTATGATGACCCTTTCTCTGCTGCGGAGAAGGGCCTTTTTAAACCTCTCTGCGCTCCAGTCTTCCACCAACCGTCTGCGTCCATAAAACCCACCTCTTCTCCCTCTGCCCCCACTGCCTTCCTCGCAATTCCCGAACCGCTTGACCCTGGCGATGCTGCCGCCTTTGAGGAGGAAGCGGCCCGTTATCATTCTGAAGATTGGCCTCCCCTAACCTTGTCCTCTGCCCCTCCCCGCCTCCTGACATTGCCTCTGCCCTTCCACCTTCTTTCTTAGACATGAAGACTCGCCTCATCTCCCAAATCCAGGAACTGACCGAGATTCTTCAACTCCAGGAATGCTTTTCTCACCTTTCAACTCTCTGCTCTTCCTCCTCTAACGCTCATCCCTGTCTCTCACAGCACCCCTCAGTCCACTTGACTTTTCCTGCCACTCGTTCTCAGACTACTGGAGAGCCCGCTCCTGCCTCTAGTCCTCATCCGCCTCAACCACCTGTCACTTGGTCCGCGACACGCCCA
>NW_022196912.1:70036071-70059608 GCF_008632895.1 Mastomys coucha
TTGGCCAGCCTCTCAACTTTCAGGTCTTACAAGAAGGATGCTGGAAAGATAGGTTTTGCCTTGGGTCTAGCTAGGAATGGTCCATCCCATCTCCCCCTCTATTCAAAAAAGCCTAAGGCCATCAGCCCTGACCCCCCCCCTGGCTCTCTCCCCACAACAAGGGACCTGGTAAGTCAGAGATGGAGTTGGCATTAAGTCTTGACCACCTAAGACAGGGCAGCCCCGAGTGGGGGAGTTGACCCAGTGACGGGTAAGAGTTTGAGCATTGCCCTCTACCAGGCTCAGGCTCCCATCGTGAGACCTCAAAGATGAGGTTGAGAGGCCTCCTTCCAGGGCGCTTCACTGTGATGGTCCAATTGACCTTATTACACAGACAAGGGGGAGATGTTGGGAACCATGAGAGCCCTGAGATAAATATCCTGCCCCAGCTAATTGAGAACCCGGAGATTAACATCCTGCCTGACAATCACAAGGATCCGGCTTGGCCCTGGGAAAAGAACATTCACGGAAATCCACCCCCTCTCCACCTGTCATCCACCCCCTCCCCACCTGTCATCCACCCCCTCCCCATCTGTCACCCCGGAGCTCAACCCCAGAAGATTTTGTAACCTTCCATTTCCCTTCTTCCTCTCCCCCTCCCCTCCAAGATTTTTGCTTTAAATATGCTCGGCTCCACTAAGCAAACGGCTCTTGACAAGCAATGCTTCCTTGAGTCCTGTCGTCTCTCTCGCCCATTCTTTATTCACAGGTTGTGATCCTCCTCGTTCCCCCGAATAACGTGACCTGCAGGCCAGGTCAGTTTGTGTATGTGAGTTGCAGGTGCCTAATGAGGCAGGGGTCATTGGATCCCCTGGAGCTAGAATTTCAGGCAATTGTGAACCCCTGCTCATGGATATTGGGAACAGGTTCTCTGGTAGAGCAGCTTGTGCTCTTAACTGTTGGGCCATCTCTCGTACCCCAGATGGCACCTTTTCCAGAGATAAACTTTCTACATTAAGTAAAGAAACCATAATGACTAATTTTCATATTTTAAAAGTTAGTGCTTGCTTGGGTTTTATGCTCTTAAAGGTATTGAGTGCTGGGTGAAATGGTGCACGACTTTAATCCAGCGCTGAAGCAGCAGAGACAAGTGAATCTGAATTTGAGGTTACTCTGGTCTACATAGTTCCAGGACAGCCAAAGCAATCAAGTGATATCGTGTCTCAAAAGTAGAAAAGGATGCTTGTTCCTTTATTGTACAATAGGATTTCAACCTTTACTGTGTTCTTAGCTAGTTAAGGCATAGTAATCTCGGTTGTTGCCTAATAGCCCATTAGCCTAAATTGCACATTTTTGATACTTCAATTGATAGGAAATTGGAGAATGAGTCCCATCAGTTGATATATGTGCCTTGATTTTATAAAATTTGTAGATATTGTATTAACAAATATTGTATCAGCTTGCCCTGATGCAAGAAGACAAATATGATTTTTAAAGATCAATAAGAACCCTTGGAATATATATAATTTTGTGTATAATTATATATATTTGTATATATAATTATATGTATATGTTTGAGATAGAGAGGTTTACTACATTGGCAGTCTGATCTTGAATTCCTGGGCTCAAAAGATCCTCCTGCCTCATCCTTCTATGTCGCTGGCACTTTGATAGGTGCCATTGTGCCTGGGACTTTTGAAGGAAGTTTGGATCTTGGCTCTGTTCCTTATCATTTGTGCCCATTCTCATTTGTAAAAGCTGAAAATTATAGTGTTACTTCAGAGTAGTTCTAAGGAAGAAACATTGATAGACCTTAATACAGTTCCTGGCAATGGCCTCCATTAATGAAACAACCTCTTTTACTTGAAAATTTTCTTTATGCCTGAAAATCAGCAAAAATGTGTTGTCATGTTTCTCTTCGGCTTCACCATCCCCATTATCAGTTGCAGGGCTGGGAATCAACTCAGACATGTGCTAGGCAAGTGCTCCACCACTGAGCTCATGTGTTCCTCAACCTTGTGTAGCATATTTGATGAAAACATCCACCTTCAGAAAAGATTCTACTTATGGGATAAGATAACCTGAAAGGTAGCTCCAACTAAATGTGTGTGTGTGCGTGCACACACACACACACACACACACACACACACATACACAGAGCTGTGCAAAAGCCATCATGTTCAATGAGTATTTCTGATTTCCAGTTCTGATTTCTAGTTCTTTGTTCAGCCTTATTTTCTTAGTTTCACACAGTGGGTAGATCCAGATTTATCTTTATAGCTCTGGGTGTACCATTTAATGTGGGGAGCCAAAGCTGCCACCCTATACATATATATTGAACACCTGGTCTCTGGCCAGAGCAGAGAGCATTGAGATAAACAAGCCTTAGTTGGAAAAGCTGTGTGCCTCTAGTTTATGATGCAGGCTGGCATGAATTCCCACAGCCTATTATGCTTTGCTACGTAGCCGATGCTGATTGGGACCAGGGAAAGTATTTAACCCACAAGGGCTGGGGGCTGGAGAGAGAATAGAATTAGGGGTAAGTATGTAGAATTAGGGCTGGTGATGGGTTAGGAGAGAGATAGGAGTAAGTATGTAGAATTAGGGCGGGTGATGGATTGGGAGAGAAGATGTAGATATAGAAGTAAGATGTAGGGATAGAAGTAAGTAAGAAGAAAGAAGTAAGATGTAAGGATAGATGTAAGATATAGAATTAAGAATAAGGAAATAGTAGTAAGATGTCAGTAGTAGTAAATAAGATGTAACTAGTAAGATGTAAGAAGAAGATATAGAAGAATATAAAAGACGCTAGCTAGAGAAGAAGTAAAAATGAAGGTTCCTGATTAAACTGCATGGAGAAAGGCTTGGTGTTTGCCTCCTTATGTCCAGCTGGATGGGTAAGGCAGCCGACAATTTAAGTTTCAAGAACAAGTATGTAGGAGGACGTGTGTAGTCCTCCCTCTATATTACTGCTTCTTTAACCAACAGTGTGAAAGGACATATGTTTTGGTGTGTGGCTCTGTTACCTGCTTTCATTTAAGTTATGCTATGACAGTTTGGCAAACAACTGGAATTTCTTTGACATTTTACTTTGTATGGTAGATTTATAAGGAATTGCTCTCCAACTTCCTCTGTTAAAAATCTGCTGTTTTGGGGCTAGAGTGATTTGATGGCTCAATGGTTAAGAGCACTGGCTGCTCTTATAGAGGACCTGGATCCAATTCCCAGTACCACATGGCAGCTCACAACTGTCTGTAGCTCCAATTCCAGGGGATCTGACACCCTCACAGATATACATTGGTGTATACAAAACACCAATGCACATACAATTTTTTTTAAAAAATTGCTGTTTTTAGAAAATATTTAGGTTATCGAAATACAGCTTACATTTTGAATTTTCAGTAAACATGGTACTTGTAAACCACGAAAGTTCTGACTTGGCAGTGAAAATTATAACAATGTTTGCTGCTAATTTGCCAAGTAGCATGCATTTATAGATACCTACATTTTATTTTGTTTTATTTCTTATTTTATTTTATTTCATTTTATTTTATTTTTGGTTTTTCGAGACAAGGTTTCTCTGTATAGCCCTGGCTGTCCTGGAACTCACTTTGTAGACCAGGCTAGCCTCGAACTCAGAAATCTGCCTGCCTCTGGCTCCCAAGTGCTGGGATTAAAGGCGTGTGCCACCACCGACCGGCGATACCTACATTTTAATAATGGCGATTGCTGATTGCCCCTCGTGCCACTAAGAGGGAAGAGATATTTGAATACATAGAGTGTAGAGCTGTGCTATTGGCTATTTTCAGTTGATCATAGCTTGGTTTTGATGTTTGGGACCATTTTGTTGTTTCGTTTATGCCATTGTATAGAATTAGATCATGTCATAACTTATTTGCTTCAAGCAAGTTGATTTGGTTGTATTTATAAGCAGTTTTTTAGTGAAGATGGATTTTAATTAGTTTTTCTTAAAGGTTTTGTGTATTGTTTTTAGATTGCCATAAAGTTAGGAAGTGTACAAGAATATTCGGCCAAGAGTGAGGGAAAGAACGAGTGCCCTTTGGAGAACGATCATGTAAGGCCTGGGCTTGCTGTTGCCATTCTGAATTACACATGTTATAACGTTGGGGGATATTTCTGAATTGTGACTGGCATGAAAATACAATTTAAACCTATCAAATGAGCCAGATTTTTAATCCTAAGGCTGAGAGACAGGTTTGAGGCCAGCCTACTTTACATTTGAAAACAAAACAAAACAAAACAAAACCTGCCTGTGGAAAGCTGAGGAGGAGATGCGGTCCCTGAAAGCACCACTCACGCTGTGTGTCCCGTTCCTCACAAAACGGCGTGTGAATTAAAAGCCCAAAAGGTGAATTTTGCTTAACATGTTGGGAAATAGGAATATTTTATTTATTTTAGGGCTGTCTGTGTGAGAAAACAAGTTTTAAAAAGGGTCGGGGTGTAGTCCCTAAGCACAGCACTGCAAAATCCCTCAAAGCGGTAGCCAGCCCCTTCTTCCCTCTCCAGCCTATGGCAGAAGTGAGGTGGCCCAGCAGGAACTATCAAAAATGGCTCCTCCTATCAGACCGGAGGCACAGAAGCATCCGGGCCTGCAGCCTTCACAGGAGCTGTCCAGGACAGTTTTCCTGCCTCAGCCTACTACTGTCATGAGGAGCTGTCCATGGTGGCGACACCTCCTTTCCTGCCTCAGCCTACAGCTGAGGGAGCTGTCTGTCCAACAGGAGCTGCCCACAATGGCAGCACCTCCTCTCTAGCTTCCCCCCAGCCACCTCAGAGAGATGGCGTCTCAGCAACAGCTGGCTGCAGCCAGGAAGGACTTCCCACCCTAACTCCTGGGCAGGATGCAGGGAAAGGGGACGTGAAAAAAGCCACCAATCCCTGAGGTCCCCAAACTCAGGACTTGTAATCTCCTCAATCCTCAATCTGGAAACCTCTGCCCTGAAAAGCTCTGCCCCCTAAGAAATCCTATATAAGCCCTGCCCTTTGTCCAGTTTCCTGCTGTCCACTCCTGGGTGCAGAGGGTAGTCATACCTTTCTTTCTTTCTTTCTTTCTTTTTCTTGCTTTCTTCTATTTTTATTTATTTATTTATTTTGTTTTTTTTTTTTTTTTTTTTGGGACAGAGTTTCTCCGTGTAGACCTGTCCTGGCTGTCCTGGAACTCACTCTGTAGACCAGGCTGGCCTCAAACTCAGAAATCCGCCTGCCTCTGCCTCCCAAGTGCTGGGATTAAAGGCGAGCGCCACCACCACCTGGCCCTACAGGGAACTTTTAATCATCAGACTTCTTTGACCAAAAATAATGTGTTTTTTTTTTTTGTTTTTGTTTTGTTTTTTACAAATATTGTTTGAGACAGTCTCATGTAACCTCAGGCTTATTATGTATGGAGGTGTCCTCTTGACACGTCCTCCCACCTCTTTCTCAGGAGTGTTGTGATTATAGGTGTGGACCCCAGGCTGGCCTGTATTTTCTATTTTTATCTTTTTATGTATTAATGAAGATCTTCTTGATAATAAAAAAGCTATTTACCTGGAAGTGCTCCAACTAGCATAATGTCGAAGTCATGTAATACCTCAGCGTCGTTGTGGCACTTGCCTCAAATCCCAGCACACATCCTCTACCTAGGGAGTTTTTGATGCCAGCCTGGGCTACATGAGACCATATCTCAAAAGAAAACCAAGAAGTCTCGTAGTAATGATTGCAGCTATGATTTCTTTAGTTTCGTTGAACACTAGGAAAAATGAAGTCTGGGATGGGGGGTCCCCTGACACACAGTCCTATAATAAATAAAATCCCCATTCCCCAGCATACTGTAAGTAAAGTTCACCTTCAGGCCTTTATTTCAAGGGCATTTGGTGAGAAATGGAACACGGAACGTGAGCGGTGCGTTTTAGAGCTTTAGAGCCCGCGCCTCCATCTCAGCTTTCGACAGGAACGCAATTCTGGTTTTACCAGCTGGGAACCTGTGTGGTGAGTCTCAGGCCGGGACTGGGCCCTGCGCAGCCCGCGTGATTCTCCGGCGCAGGTAGGGCGGTACCTGCGGAGGCCACGCCCCCGGGTCCGCGGAAGCGGCGGAGGCCCCGCCCCGCCCCACCCCGCCCCGCCCGGCCCAGCGCCTGCGAGCCAGGCGCGCCTTCGCCGGGAGGGTGGACTGGGTGCTGCAACCCCGGTGGCCTGCGCGACCCGGTAGGATCCTCCGTGCGGGCGGTGGGGAGCGTTGCTCGGACTAACCTCCGTGTCGCCGCTGCCCGGGCCGGCGCTGACGATGGACCGTGAGTCGGGATGCGCGGCTGCGGGAGAGACCGAGGCAGCGGCCGCCGCGGCGTTCGGAGAGGCGACGCGGCAGGTAGGTTGGCGGAGAGGGGCAGCCGCTGGACATTTCGGGGTTACTTTCGGTGTCCTCGTTTTGCTCGGGCAAGGAGTGGCTGCCGAGGCAAGGCGCCGCGGCCTCCGTGCCCTGGCTTTCCGGGGAGACACTCCAGCCACCGGTTGCCAGAGAGAGAAAACAGGCGTGTCCCGGAAAGGCTGTCTGTCCTTAGAGTAGCCGAAAGCCCGGGAAGACAACCCAGGGCTGTTAGGTCGGGGTCGGCCTTGCGGCGGCGAGGAACCAGGGATTAGAGAGTAGCATATGCACTATAAGCTAGCTCCGTCTACTACTACTCAGCCCAGGGCCCAGACTCAGGGAACTCTGCCGGCTGCTCACTCTCAGGCTGAGTCTGACCACATCAGTTAAGGTAGTCTGATCTGGACAACCCCTCGCTGAGACTATCTATATTCTTCTATATTAACGTCTGGAGATGGGTTCACGGATGAGGTGACCTGCCCAGCCCAAACACAGACATTGTGCTAACAGCAATTGTAAATCACAAGGAAAGGATGATACCTTAAGACAGTAAAATAATCCTGTGATACTAACTTTAATGTATTTAATATTTTGTTTAAAAAAAACCAATTCAACATATAAGTAATAAAAATTACTAATGAAGTGTTTTACATTCTCTTATTTATAATTGGGTGTGTGGTGTGTTAGAGAGAGGCACGGTGGGGAGAAGGAAAGAGACCATAGGACAACTATGTTCAGCCTTCTGCACCTTGAGCCATCCATACCTTCACTGCCCCAAACCCAGAATACAGTTGTGACTGGCCACATTGTAAGTACAAATAAGCCACAAGTGGCTGCTGGGGCTTTTCTAAGTCATCACTAGTTTAGGGAAAAAAAATCTCTTTAAAATTTACGTCAAGAGTATGTAAGCAGGGCAGTGGTGGTGCACGCCTTTAATCCCAGCACTTGGGGAGGCAAAGGCAGGTGGTTTTCTGAGTTCAAGGCTAGCCTGGTCTACAGAGTGAGTTCCAGGACAGTCAGAGCTACACAGAGAAACCCTGTCTCGAAAAACCAAAAAAAAAAAAAAAAAAAAAAAAAAAAAAAAAAAAAAAAAAAAAAAAAAAAAGTATATATAAGTTTGACTATTAAAATCTCTGAATTCAGGCTGGAGAGCTGGCTCAGTGGTTCAAGAGCACTGACTTTCTTCCGAAGGTCCTGAGTTCAAATCCCAGCAACCACATGGTGGCTCACAACCATTTGTAATGAGATCTGACGCCCTCTTCTGGTATTTCTGAAGACAGCTACAGTGTACTTACATATAATAATAAGTCTAAAAAAAACCAGCCGGGCAGTGGTGGTGCACGCCTTTAATCCCAGCACTTGGGAGACAGAGGCAGGTGGATTTCTGAGTTCGAGGCTAGCCTGGTCTACAGAGTGAATTCTAGGACAGCCAGGGCTACACAGAGGAACCCTGTCTTGAAAAAACCAAAAAAATTAAAAAAATAAACACAAAAACTCTGAATTCTACCATTTGTAAGGAAAATGCTTTTTCATTAGCTTCATATTTTACAACAAATAGTTGAGTGTGGGCCAGACACTTCTCTAAAACTACAGGTTCCTGAATTACAATCTGACTGTGAGTATATCACTTACAAGTCTAAGTTGTAATGTGCTAACAAAATCTGCTCTACATGAGTCTCTGTGGAATCTTATCCCCGTACCCTTTCTACGTATGTAGAAGGAGTAAGGTGTCAAGAATTGAGGCACTTAGGAGGCTTGAGGGGGGCTACCAGCAGAGTGAGGCCCACCTGGGTGGGCTACAGTGCTGAGAACGAGGTAGCTGAAGGAAGGCTCTCCCTGTTGCCCAGCTGGCTTGCTGTGTTCACACTACTTCAGCTTGACCTGATTGCAGAGGAAGCATAATCACTCAGACCAGGTGCCTCTTATTTCAAGAGTGGCTCCTTTCTTTGGTTTAATATTTAGTTGTTATGTTAACTTTTCACGGGGAGGCACAAGCAAACCTCTAGCTACCCCAGATGGGTACCAGGGACACACCAGAGCGCAAGTTTACCATGTCCATCATGGTGAGGCTATCACTTTATCAAGCCTTCTTACAGAATACGGATGAGTTCCTCACAGGAGCGTGAGTGACCCAAACGGTTATACCACTATCTTGTCCCATCCCGTCATGGGAGCTGAGCTCATGGAGCCTCTCATTTAATCAGCCTTTTGTTTCTATATATAGTCTCTAATCTCCCAAGATCCTTTGCGGTTAGGGGAAAAGAATGGTGGCTGACATTCCAGATAAGGGTCTCCCAGCCCTCCCATCAGTAGTGCTAACAGGACCATCCCAGTCACCATAGACTTGGCCATCCATGTATTATGCTCTAGCTTCCAGGGCTAAAGCTCATTCCAAGATGGCATCTTGTTGCTATAGGGGGTCGGGGAGGAAGTGCTAAACCACAGGGCTTTCATAGCCTTTCAAAAAACTGTCTTATGTGTGTGTGTCCACGTATGTTTGGGTCCCTCAGGCAGGAGGAGTTGAATGCTTGGTGCTG
This sequence comes from Mastomys coucha, assembly GCF_008632895.1. Lineage (NCBI taxonomy): Eukaryota > Metazoa > Chordata > Mammalia > Rodentia > Muridae > Mastomys > Mastomys coucha. The sequence continues at coordinate 70,044,949 of NW_022196912.1, forward strand.
GAGTTTCAGCAGTGGTGAGCCATCTGACATGGGTGATGGGAACTGAACTCAGGTCCTTTGAAGATGAGCAAGTGCTCTTAACTGCTGAGTCATTTCTCTAGCCCCAATTTTCATAGTCTAGATTAAAAATAAATAAATATTTAAACAGTGACGGCAGTAGAGAAAAAGGTAAACCTCCTGGGAATACCCCATGGCCTTTTCTCCTTAGTTCCCATTACACAAATGACAGAGGGTTTCTGTGTACACATTGTGTCCTTGTTAATACAGCCTCACACCATAGATAGAGACTCTTGGAATTCACCGTTTTTTGTTTTTTTTTTTTTAATCCGACTCACATTCCTGAACTAAAAACACCTCTGAGAACTGAAGGGGTTTGCCCAGTTTGAGGAAGAGGTCTGTGGAGATCTGGGAGGAGGAAGAGGCTACTGACAACTTCTATTCCTCCTCTATTCCTCCTTGCCCTGTTGAACAACAGAGAAACCCCATCCAGGTGTAGGGATGTAGATACTTTATATCTGTAATCCTAGCATTTGGGAAGCTGAGTTTAAGGCCAGCTCAGGCTACATTTTGAATTGTAGACTAGCCTTGGCTATGCAATGAAACCCTGCCTCACAAAGAGAAAAAGAAAAAAGAAAGTGTGTGTGTGTGTGTGTGTGTGTGTGTGAGAGAGAGAGAGAGAGAGAGAGAGAGAGAGAGAGAGAGAGAGAGAGAGAGAGAGAGAGAGAGAGAGAGAGAGAGAGAGAGAGAGAGAGAGAGAGAGAAGGCCAACCTGAAGCACGGTGCAGGCAAGGAGAAGCAGTAGACTCCACTGTATTGTTAACTCGGCCTTACCAGGCCACCTAGGATCTGATGGGACTGTATCCAGGCTCTTTTCTGAGTGGACTTTTAACAGAGTCTCAGGCTCAGTACAGCTGAAGAGTTTAGGTTTCAGCTCTGTTCATTTACTTAGCACCTCTGTTTCTTAGGCAGAGGTGCTGCTGACTAAAGGGTGTGGTGGTACCTACCCCACATTGCTAAAATCCCGAGTGAGGGAGATGACAGAATAATTCCAGGTGTTGTGTTTATTTTAAAAGAAGACCTGAGCATTGTGGGCATCTACAAGAAAGACAGTACCTATTAAAACAGAGGAGAGGGGCAGGAAAGAGGAGGAGATCTGTCTCAAAACAAAACAACAAACCTCACAGCTCCTGAGACTCAAGATTTACATTCTAGTTGATTATAAAGTATAATTAAATGTGAATGGACATTACATGTCTCACTTTACTGCTGTTAGAAAATTTCAGGTATTTGGATTTTTTGAAAATGAAATTTATATAACTAACAGTAAAATACTTTTTAAAAGACATTTTATATATATGAATGTTTTGCCTTTTGTATGTATGGGTACCATAAGTGTCCTTGGTAACCAAGTGTGATTCCCTGAAAATAGAGTTATGGTGGTTGTCGGTCATGCTGTGGGTCATGTGCAAGAACAACTCATGCTCTTCCCCACTGAGCCATTGATCCTCCCTTCCCCTAACCCCCAGCAAAATATTCTATACAAGTTTACTGTCTGTAAAGATAAAATGTCTGGAATATCCAGAAAATAAACTTTATTTAGAAATGTTGAAATTTTGTGCCAGGTTAGTTTTTTGGTTGATTTTGCCTGGTGATACTTCCCTCCACCACCCCATTTCCCAAGTTCAGGTTGTAAGCACTCTCGTGTCATGAATTGTCCATCTCGGGCTGGGCAGTAGTGGTGCATGCCTTTAATCCTAGCACTTAGGAGGCAGAGGCAGGTAGATTTCTGAGGTCGAGGCCAGCCTGCTCTACAGAGTGAGTTCCAGGACAGCCAGGGCTACCTGGAGAAACCCTGTCTTGAAACAAAACAAAATAAAACAAAGAATTGTCTGTCTCTCATAAGCCTGTTGCTTTCCAGTGTGATTCACGAGCCATAGGCCAGGAGCCAGATCCAGGCCTTCATCCACATCATGCCATGTTTTATTAGAATCCATCCACGGCCATTATATGATGTCCATATAAGTGGTTCTTCATCCTTGGCTGTCTTGTAGAGTTCATTTATAAAACACTAGCTCAGTGGTTCTTACCCTTCCTAATGATGTGGCCATAAAATTATTTTGTTGCTGTCTTGTAACTGTAATTTTTCTACTATTATTAATCATAATGTAAATATCTGATATGCAGGATATCTGATATATAATCCTTCAAAGGGGTCACAACCCACAGGCTGAGAACCACTCTTAGCCTGTCTGTAAAATTTAAGATATTACTACTTGGTTTTTACACTAGGTTTGCTTAAAATGATAGGCCTACAATTTGAGATTTACCATGTCAAAAACAATGGTTAATTTTTCTTAGTATGTATATGAGTGTGTTGCCTGCATATATGTCTGTGTTCCATGTATGCTTGCTGCCTGCAGAGGCCAGATGAGAATGTCAGATTGCCTGGCTCTAGAGTTAAGATGGTTTTGAGCTATCCTGTGTGTACTGGAACCAAGCCCAGATTCTCTTAAGAGCAGCAAGTGTTGAGCCACCGCAGTGCCCCATCTTCTTTTGTTTCATTTTTAAGATAGGATCTTTTATAGCTCAGGCTTGCCTCAAGTTTACTATGTGATGGAGGCTGGCCTTGAACCACTGGTCCTCCTGGCTCTCCCTAAATGCTGAGATTATAGGCTTGTACTATCATAGCTGTCATAAATCTTTTATATGAAATATAATAATTAGAATAAATGCCACTAAAATTATTACATACCAAGTGTTAATCAAAATTTTGTTTTATACTTATGTATTTTTGGTACTCCAAAAAAAAAAAAAAACCCTGTGAATCATGTTTTAGGCTTTCTGTTTTTTTAGATTTTAAAAACTGGCAAAAGTCAGGATTAACAGGAATTTTATGCTAGTCTTTATGACTTAGGACAGGTTGACAACAAGTTCCATCCCTGGGACATTATTTTTTTTGTAACCCGGCACTGGTAAGGCAGAGACAGGTGGGTCCCAGGTCCCAGGCTTGCTAGCCAGCCAGTCTGTCCTCTCAAAGAGTTCAGGGCCAAGGAGAGAGTCTATCTTAAAAAAACAATGATAGATGACACTTTGATTGTCCTCAGACTGTGTCACACGATGAGTGCATACTTCCCCTGTACCCCCTAACACACATCTCTTTGTTTAAAAAAAAAAACATACAAACAAGCAAAAGAACAACAACAACAACAAAAACCCTGTTGCCACATATATACTAATGACCAAGTTATCTGAAAATTCAGGTATAGAACACTAAAGGCTTTTTAGATTTTATTTGGCACAATGTTTAAAATTCTCCCCTATGCCCCAGGCTTGAGAGATGGCTCAGCAATTAAGAACTCATGCTACTTTCAGAGAGGACCTGGATTTGGTTATTCACACCCATATGGTGGCTCACAACTATCTGTAACTCCCAGGCCTGGGGTGGATTCCAGTGTGGGCCCAGGTACACATGTGGTGTACATACAATATTATTCGGGAAAAACACTCTTGCACATAAAAATAAATCTAAAAAATAGGTCTCTCTCACGTTAAATGCCTTTAGTTGGGCCATGCATCTTCCCAGGAGCCCTTCATCCCTGTAGAGATTTATCAAGTTTGGGCACCTCCTTGACCCTAAAAGGAGTTGGATTTAGGACTCCTGAGGTGTGTATAATTTTTTAAAATTGCTTACGGATTTTTCTAGTTTCTTTGATCTTTAAAATAAAGCAATTGCTGGGCAGTAGTGGCACATGCCTTTAATCCCAGCACTTGGGAGGCAGAGGCAGAGGCAGGTGGATTTCTGAGTTTGAGGCCAGCCTGGTCTACAGAGTGAGTTCCAGGATAGCCAGGGCTATACAGAGAAACTCTGTCCCGAAAAACCAAATAATAATAATAGTAATAATAAAATAAAGCAATCAAACATGTTAGATATACAATGAAAGACTTACTCAAAACTCATTTTCTTAATTTTTCATTGATATAGATAAGTAATGAAAGAGGATTTGAGAATGTAGAACTGGGAGTCATGGGGAAAAAGAAGAAAGTCCCGAGGAGGGTCATCCACTTCGTCAGCGGAGAGACTATGGAGGAGTATAGCACCGATGAGGATGAGGTGGACGGCCTGGACAAGAAGGACGTGCTGCCCACTGTCGACCCGGTATGCTTGATGCTCATGGCTTGGCCTGCCTATGTTTGTTCCTTGAACACTGAATGGAAGGGACCATTTGCAGTTTAAGCCAACTACCATCCATTATGATATGGTAGAAAACATCATTTTTTTACACAGTATGGATGGAAATATTTCCATTTCAGTGGCCTGAACCAGTTCTGCTTCTTTGTGGCAGAACTCATTATCGGTGTGAATTTATGTGAGGCTCTAGTAAGCCCAGTTTTTGAATCCAAGTCCCTTTCAGTTCACAGAGTGAGTGTTTTTAGAGGTAACAAAGTCAATTGATTCCGTGTTTACAGTGGGCACCTCTGAGAGGTTCTGTTTTAGATGTCATGGGGCAGTGGCTTGTATAAACTATATGAGGGTACAGTCAATGAGCAAAAAAATGCCCTATAATTAAGAAGGCTCTTATAAGGCTATAAATAAAACCTAGAAACAGATTAGAGAATTTAAAAATTATATTTTAATTTAAGATGTTAATTTTTATAAGGTTTTGCTGAGTAAATTTTTAGCTATTAAGAAAAGAAATTCTATGCCGGACACAATGGCTTATGCCTTTAATCCCAGCACTTAAGAAGCAGAGATAGGTGGATCTCCATGAGTTTAAGGCCAGTTTGTTCTACAAATTGAGTTCCAGAACAACCAAGGCTGTTACACAGAGAAACCTAGTCTCAGAACTGCCCCAGCCCCTAAAAAAATCAAAAAACAAAAAACCAAAAAACAAACAAAAATAATTCCATATTCTATAGTACAGAAAATATTCAAAGTACAATGTACTCAGAGTAGCCAGACATGAGAGGTAATCCATAAAGTAGAAGGATTGTTTGGATAAATACTTTTCTTTTAAAGTACTCTGAAGGGATTAGTTAGAGCTCTCTTAAAAATGTTTGTATACAGGGCTGGAGAGATGGCTTAGTGGTTAAGCTCACCGTCTGCTCTTCCTGAGCTCAATTCCCAGCATCCACATGGCAGCTTACAACTGCCTGTAACTCCAGTTCCAAGGATCTGACACCTTCACACCAATGCCCATAAAATAAAGTTAAATAAATCATTTAAAAGATGTTTCCATGTTTTTAAATCATTTTCAGCTGATTTGGCAAGAGGTGGAGGCAGGAGGATTGGGAGTTCAAGGCCAGCCTTAGCTATATAGCAAGTTTGAGGCTGGTCTGTACTACACAAGACTCTGTCTCAAAGGAAAAAAAGGAAAAAAAAAAAAAAAGCTCCTCACCACCCCCCCCCCCCCCCCAAGAGAAACCATTGTCTCAAAAGTTACCCAGTGTCTCCTCAGAAACAAGAGTGGCACATTGTCAGAGAAAGCCCGAATCCTTACCACTTAGGGATTCAGTTTCTTTGAAAAAGTTTAGTTGAGCTCCAGCTTACATGCTATACAAATTCACCTATTTAAAGTGTAATTTAGTAGTAGTTGGCATGGCACAGCCGTGAGCACAGTCAGTTTTAGCAATTTATGCTGTCTTGAAAAGTGTTAGCCCCCTTCCTACCATCCATGCCCTACCTCATTCCCGGCACACAATCTGTGTGTGCATACATAGATTTCTCTGTTATATACAGCCTTGTGTGCTTTTTGACTGTCTTCTTTCATTTGATGTTTTCAAGGTTCATTTCTGTATAGCATGTGTTAGTACTTTGTTTTATTATTATATTACAGAACACCCAGATAATACTTCATTTGTGACTATACCACATTTCATTCATTCCTTTGTCAGTTAGTGGGAACACTGGTTGTTTATACTATTTGGGTCATATGAATATTGTACTGTGAATACAGGCTTTTGTGTCACTGCGTGGTTTTTGTCTTGGACATGTAGCTAGGGGTGGAGTGGCTGGGTCATTTGCTAACCGTTTAAACATTTGAGGAACTTTGCCTGATCACTTTCCATTGTGGCTACACCATTTTATGTCCTTTTTCATTTTTTCAACTTTTACTTTCATGTGTGTGGCTGTTTTGCCTGCCTGTATGTTATGTCTGTGTACCATGTATGTGCAGTGCCTATGTCTCCTAAGTGGTAGGATTTGAGGTGTGTGCCACCACACTCTGCTAGAGTTAATTCTTAGGTTTACTTTTTTTAAAGTTTTATAGTATCAGCCTGGGCGTGGAAAGTACCAAGTTCAAGACTAGCCTAGGCACCATAGTGAGTTTCCAGCCAGGTTAGCTACATAATGAGGCCTTGTGAGTATAGTTTGTACATACAGGTCTTTGGTACCAGTTTTGTTTTGAGACAACCTGTAGCCCAGGCTTGTTCAGAATTCAAGGTGATCCTCCTGCTTCAGCCTCCTGAGTGCTGAGATTACAGGTGGGCTCATATACGACAGCAACCACATCTGTTTTGAGTTAGTTTTGTATATGATATGGCTAAGAGTCAGATGTCACACTTTGCCATGTGATTTTCCAGACTTCCCAGTGTAATTTGAAAACATTTCTTTCTTTGAGTAGTGTCTTAGTTACTGTTCTGTTGCTGTGGAGAGACACCAGGACCAAGGCAACTCTTATAAAGGAAAACATTTGAGGGCTTGCTTATAGTTTCAGAAATCTAGTCCATTGTCATCACAGTGGGAAGCATGCTGGCACAGAGGCAGACATGATGCTGGACAGTTGGCTGGGAACTATATCCTTATCCGATGGTAGGAAGAGGGGAGGATGGGACCACAAACTCTTTGAGCTTTTGAAACCTCAAAGCCCACCCCACAATGACACACTTCTTCCAACAAGACCATACTTTCTAATACTTTCAAATAGTTCCATTCCCTAGTGACCACACATTCAAATCTATGAGTCTATGGGGGCCATCCTTATTCAAACTACCATAAGTGGTCTTGCTGCCCTTGTTAAACACTTTGACTATTGAATATGGTTTTATTCTGGACTTAAGGCCTCCATTAGTTCTATGAATCTGTTCTTGTGCCAGTACCCTTCCTAGCCTCTTGTCTTCTTGAACGCTGGAGTACAGGTGCATTCTCCTGCGTTTGGTATAGATTTTGAAGCTGAAAAATGTGAGTACAGGCTTGCTCATTTTTTTTCTCTTTTCAAGATTGTCTGGATGTTCTAGGTCCCTTAAAATACTATGTGAATTTTAGAATTAGTTTGCCAACTTCTGAAGAGAAGGCAGTGGAGATCTTACTGAATTATAGGTCTGTTTAGGGCAGATGTTCTCAACCTGTGGGTTGCAACCCCCAAGGGATCACACAGCAGATATCCTGCATATCAGATATTTACAATAACAGTAGCAAAATTACAGTTATGAGGTAGCAATGGAGTAATTTTATGGTTGAGGGTCACCACGACATGAGGAACTATATTAAAGGGTTGCAACATTAGGAAGGGTAAGAACCACTGGTTTAGGGAGTGCGGCCATGTTATTAGCCAGAGTTGTTTGAAAAATCAAAGGTCTTGAGAGGGAAGACAGAGACCCATTTTTGAAGGAACAGAAGAATGTGTGGTTTTAGCTGTAAACTCACAGCCTGGAAGAGCCACAGTGTAGACCCAGATATGCACTTCTGAGATAGTGACATGGCTCTGGGGAGACTTGAGCCACCTGTGATTTTGGCCTACGGACATCTGTGTCCAAGTCACAGGCTGGATACGTGCCTTCTGTGGAGTGAGGACAGGTGCTATCTGTCTCAGCTGGGGCAGAGTGGACAGTCCTTGATTCAGCGGTGGCTGTTACTATCTCTAGAAACAACTTCAGAACTGTCCAGTGAGAATATCTGTTTTCCTTTGTTTGTGTTGGTGTGTGCACATGCTCACATGTATGTTTGTGTACCAATGTATGCACGTGTGGAGGCAAAAGCTCAGGTGTTGCTCTCCAGAGCTGCCTTATTTGACAAGGATTTTTGACAGGATTTTTCACTAGAATCTAGAGCTTGCCATTGAGGTAGGCTGTCTGGCCAGCAGGCCCCAGAGAGGCACCTGTCTGCCTTCCCCGGGCTAGAATTACGAGTACACACCACACACTTGGGTTTTTATGCCTAGGTTTTTTTTCTAAGTAGTTCCTTACATTCACACAACCCAAAACATTTTATAGAAACTTCACATTATGTTATAGAAATTGTGTCTAGCATGGTGGTGGTACATATCTTTAATCCCAACACTCAGGACACAAAGGTAGTGGGATCTCTATAAGTTCAAGACCAACCTGGTCTTCATAGTAAGTTCCAGAATATCCAGGGCCTCATACAGAGACCCTATTTCAAAAACCAACCAAACAACAATAACAAAACAGGAAAAAAATAGTCTGGGGTCTTTAGTGAATATACCTTTTGAGTATGTTGTTGCAGGCTTTTAATCCTAGCCCTCAGGAGGCAGAGGTGGTGGATCTCTGTGAGTTTGAGGGCAGCCTCATCTATATAGTGAGTTCCTGGACAGCCAAAGCTTCAGAGTGAGACCCTGTCTTCAAACAAACATACATACATATATAACAAAGCCCATCCTTCCAGCATCGCTTACGTTTTACCATTGAATGCTCACTTGATACCCCCCCCCATTTTCCTTCATTTCTGTACCAGAATTTTTCTGCTGTAACATTTGCTAGCTGTATCTGCAAGGCCCGCCCTTTGTGCATTCTCCTGGATGTTATAAAGAATGAAGACAAAAAAGCAAGAGAGGAGAAAGGCTGTAGGCAGTCCAGCCTAAGTTACAGTGCCATTCCAGTGCTAAAGGGTTTTAGTCCTTCCATGGGTAAAAGTGGTGGTAATCATATGGAAAACATGAAGTATCTTTGTGGAATTTGGATATACTTGGGTTTTTATTTGACTGGATTCTGCAGGGCTACCTATGGATACCTTGTATGCCTACTAATTATTTAGCTAGTTCACTCTGGTTTAAAGATACTATCAGATGAATGTTGCTAATCTGACTTCTTGTTGCAGACAAAACTTACCTGGGGCCCCTATTTATGGTTTTACATGCTGCGGGCTGCCACATCAACCCTCTCAGGTACTGCCCTTTGAACTGAATATTATATGACTGCTTTAATATGTTCTGCACACAGGAGCTTTCTCAAATGAGATGTTCCCACTGAAACAGAAACAAAATAGGGAACTGCTTTGTCCTCTAGAGGTAGCCAGCTAGCATTGGAAAGCTATTACTCTAGCTTGTACAAATGGTCTTCAGTTTACAGTTGTGTTTTAGAAGGAAACAAACTAGGGCCAGTGAGTCTGCTTGCTCGGGTATGTAAAGGTTGCTTGCCATCAAATTGACAACCACATCTGATTCCTGGAATCCCTCAGGGAAGAACTTACTCCTCACCAGTTGTCCTCTGACCTCCATAGAATACACTGTGCTGCCCTGTTAGTGTGGTAATAAAAAGTCCCTGGAAAATGGCACCATTAATGCAGGCACGATTGTCATGTTTTAGAGCTGTCACCACCTGTTCTGTTACATTTGGTTTCCTATGGCTGAAAATGTCATTATGGCTCACTGCCTATTCTAAAGCCTTATTAGAAACCATTCATACTTTACTTTGTATTACTATTTCTTCCTTGCATAGCAGCATCTTACCATTCGATTCTGTTATGTAGTTACAGGGAAACATGCTTTTTTTTCCATGTAACTTTTATCATGTTGATGAGGACTGAACCGGTCCTGTACATCCCAGGCAAAAACTCTTCCATTGCTATGTCCCAGCAATATTTCACTTCTTAAATAGAAATGGAACTGATATTTGAAGGAAATGAATTATCAATTTATATAGTTAGGTTAATGTTTAAAGAACAAAATTTAATACTTCCAATGACTTAGTTGATGACGCTGTCACTGTTTTTTTAATTAGAGCAAATCATGGCTAGTATTTGAGTCAACATTTCCTGAGCCTGTATTGTGTGTGAGCCAGTCTAGTGTGACGGAAGGGCACAGGCTTTGCCCAGATCTGCACTGGCAGTGTATGTCACCGAGCCTGGCCTCTCGTTGCCTGCCAGAGCCTTCTGCAGCAGGTGCTGATTTGGGCGAGACAGATTACATGACAAAAGAACTGGTTTTGTTCTGGTGCAGAGCTCAAGGGCACAGTCCACCAGTAGACGAAGTCATGGGGTCAAGACTAGCCCTCTTCCCAGAGATTATTTAATACAGTGTGTTGCCCTAAGGACTAGACCCACACCTGATAATTGCAGTAACTAATGAGAAGTGTTCTAAATGTGCCAGCCATAGCGGCACACATGGAACCCCAGCACTGTGGAGGCTGGTGCCAGGTTGCTGATGAAATACTCTGAACTCCGTGCTACAGAGTGAGACACTGTTCTCAAAACACACAGAGAGACAGAGACATGAACAAACTGAGTGTCCAGGACAGAAGTGAGAAGGCAGGGTGATACTGGGTTTAAGGATAAAACAGTAACTCTTGTATTCTTAGTATCACATAAGATGCTCAAGAAATTATGGTGTTATCTATCTTTTAACTTTTGTATCTTTAGTGTGTGACTTTCTTGGAGAGAAGATTGCGTCAGTTTTGGGCATCAGCACCCCAAAATACCAGTATGCCATTGATGAGTATTACCGGATGAAGAAGGAGGTGTGTCTCCCCTTTTCACTTTGTTGATGCCTTGGAGACTTGTTGAGCTTCGTGGCCATATGGATGTCTAGTGGCCCGGAAGCCGGCTCCTTCACTTGTTGCAGTGTTAGACATCAAGCACAGGACCTTACATGCCACACAGAAGCTCTCCCACTGAAGACAGCTTATTTAGTTTATCAAATTAACATGCTTTGTGAGTCTTCAAAATTCAGATTTCCTAAGGTAAATGTTGTAAGGTTGTCTGCCAGTGCTCACGAGTGAGCTCCTCATGTATATTTGATCTTTATGTATCTTTTGGTATTGTCACTTTCAAAATGAAGAAACAACTCCCAGCCTGTGTAAGTAGGGAGGTAGTTACTGACTTCCATGAGCCTCAGCTCCCTGTCAGAAGTCAGCCCATCTACTCTTGGATTAGTGTGGAAAATGCTCACAACAGCACCTGCCATGAGAAGTCAGTCCATCTACTCTTGGTTTAGTGTGAAAATGCTCACAACAGCACCTGGTGTGTACTGACAAGCATACAGTAAGCCAGAGTTTGCTACTCTCTAAGTGAATCAAGAGTACTAGCTCAGGTAAAGCTGAATACAGGCATGAACACAGGGAGTGTGTTAGCTAAATGGCAAGAAGCTCTGTCCTTGGAGTGCTGCACCTAGAGGTAGGCCTAGAAAGATCACCTTTATTTTGTTGTGTGGCTTCAAACCTGTTGGTTTTTTTAAAACCAAAACAAAACAAACCAAGAAGACAGTGCAAGCCTTGATGAGAGCCTCCTAGTCTCATGAGACCAATAGCTTCTGAGGTCTCCTGCCTGATCTCAGGGTGAGTCTCCGGAGAGGAAACTCACTCTGTATTGACTGTTTATATCTCAGGGTCAAAATACAGATGCCACCTGAGCTGTGAACTAGAGATCACTCTGTAGTGGCTGCCGTGCTTCTTTCTGCTCACCGCTCTCTCTCTTCCTGTGTCTTCACTTCCCTACTAGATTGCAAGTTCTTGAGGGGAGGACCGGGATTATCTATACATTGGTCAGGTGCTAAGGGGAAAACAACCATGCAATACCATTTAATGAACAAACCAACCTGTTAACTCACGAGGATGATACCTTATAGTTAAAGTAGTTTAGTAGCTAGTTTGATACTTTATTATGCTAACTCAATTTAGGTCTCACTTAAGCTAAGTAGTTCTGGGCCATCTACCTTTTAATACAACTACTTTACTTTGAGAACAGGGGAAAGGGACAGGGTTAGTTTGGTGGTAATGGTTCTCTCTCTTTTGTCTGCGTGTGTGCGTGTGTGTGTGTGTGTGTGTGTGTGTGTGTGTGTGTGTGGTGCTGGGAATTAACCCTGGATTCTTACATGCACTTTACCACTGAGCTACATCCCTACCCCAGAAGTATGTCTGCATTAGACATGTCACTATAGTTTTTTGGGGAAAAAAAGGATGCTATTGAATATTTGTTCCTTTTGGATATATGATTTTAACAACTGTATCTCCCATTTTTAGGAGGAGGAGGAGGAGGAGGAAAACAGGATGTCAGAAGAAGCAGAAAGACAATACCAACAGAACAAGCTGCAGACTGATCCCACTGTACAGACAGACCAGCCAGAGACAGTGGCGTCCAGCTCATTTGTGAATATTAATTTTGAAATGGAGGAAGACTGTGAAGCAGTTAAGGAAAACAAACAACATCCAGTCTCTGTCCCACCATAGAATGAAATGACTGTATATAAAGTGTTAAACCCTAAACTTCTCCAATCAGGAACATTTTTTATGTTTTTAGTGGGACTTAAAACAACTATTTATATTTTAAATTATTAAGGGAAAATCTTTCTTCATTCTTATGCTGTATCTATTACAGTCAGGTCTGAAGTTGGGATGTTTTTGAGTTAGTGACCCTCCTTTCCCACCCCACCCTCCATGCTGAGGAGCAAACCCAGGGTTCCTTTCATACACACTCACTAGCCAAGTACTCTATCGTGAGCCCAGTGCTTTGACTCTAAGACGATCTTTTATAAAACCTAAGGACATTTAGCTAAGTACGGTAATACACGCCTTTAATCTAAGCACTAGGGATGCAGAGGCAGCAGTTCTATGTGAATTTGCGGCCAACTGGGTCAGCATAGTGAGCTCCAGCCCAGCCACATGTGACACACCTGATCTTAAAACAACAACAAAAACTGAAGGCATTCTACATTAAGAAGAGAGTTAAATAATTCATTAAGATTTTTGGTTTGGGGATATTTGTTTTTTTTTTTTTTTTAAAGTTAAGTATTGATTTATCAATAATAATCCTAACAGCCTCAGTATAAAGTACCCCTAGAGTTTACACAAGGAGGGTTCAGAATGTATAATAAAAGGAGCAAGATGGAAGCACTGTGGATTTCCTTTTGTTGGGAATATTATATGGAAAAGATTGGGTTTTCATTTTCACTGTAAGCCATCCTTGTGTTTTTCAGTAGTTATTGAGCTGATTCGCTCTGATCACAAATTAACAGTAGTTACTGAATGGCTCCATAGTTGAAGTCACGTGTTGATACCTAGAGATTATCCACATGGCATCTTGGTCATGTCACAGTTATTCAGCCCTTTATGTATCACAGGCAGAGGAACTAACGGGAGGCGAGGAATTGAGAACAGTTTAGTTTACTTTGTCCACCGTTTTGAAGTTGGACGGCTGATGTGAACCAGGTTTGGCCATTCCTCTCCTGACTAGGTTATTCCTTTACAAAGTTATATAATATGAAGTTATTTTCAAGAAATATTCCTGAATATGTGTTCAGAACCTTATTTCTGTATAACTGATTTATAGCCAAATGTAAAGAAAAATGTGGGCAGTGTTTTAGAAATCCTCATCATTTAAAAGCCTTCTCATATCTCTAAGAGGTTTTAGAAACAAATGGTTATAAACCAGCCTTCTAAGTAGCAGGACCCTTTCCATCTTAAATGGGTATACAGTTAACACATGGATAGGTGAACACTGTAGAGACCTGCCAGTGGACTTCAGCAAATTCAACTCAAAGGTGGATTTTTAACCAAATAAAAGTTTCAGTTGGATTGACATTTATTTGTAAGGCAAGTATGGAGTCGTCCTCTGAGGTAGGACATGATAGTACCTTCATGGGTGCAAACGTGTGACTCTGCCCTTAGGAATTTATCTTTCCATTGTGTAATTAATGTCACTATTAGTTACAGTTTACTAAAACTCTGTCTCAGTTGATAGCTGCAAAAACATGCTGGCCGACGACCTCTTGCTCTTGACTTGTTAACTTTGAGATGGTGCTACCACTGCAGACACTTGAGGTGAAGGTGGGTGGTCTTCAGCTGACTGGGGCCATCTCTCCTGAAGGGGTAGCATCTCAGTCTCAGAGGTATGCTCAGGCCTGTGATCACAGCAAGAGGGTGGCACCAGGCAGCCTGAGCTTCCTGTGTTGACCTTTTCGCTGTTTGTTTGGCACTGGCTGGTGGGTGATGTTTACAGTTATTCGCTGTGCCTTACATTTTTATACTTTGGTTTATATGAGCTATAAAACTTATCATAAATGGGTTAAATTGTTGTTTTATTTTAAGCCTCCCTTACCTCTTCCTATTTTCTAATTCTTAGAAGAATTATTTTTCCCTCTGGATCACAGTTCATGACATCCTAGTTTCTTCTGATCTCTCTTTTTATAAACAGACCAGAGTCAGATGTGGGAGTGTACATCTGTACTCCCAGCACTAGAGCGGCTGAGGTAGGAGGAGCATGAGTTGGGGGCTGGCCTAGACTACTTATCAAGACCCTTAACAACAAACAAATAACACCAAAAAATCCATAAACACAGGAGTTAGTATACTGAATTAGTAAATTCTCTAGCAAAACCTTTAACAAAAGTTAGTTTTGTAAATGGTTAATAAACCTAGACAAAAATCTCATACAATCTGATGAGTTTAATGAAACAAAATATTTGTTTGAATACTTTGGAAACATCAAATTTAAA
>NW_022196912.1:70060502-70060783 GCF_008632895.1 Mastomys coucha
CAGAAGCCATTGAGATCAATTAGAATGGTAGTGACTGTGTCTCCTTGATTACTGTTGATTAAATCCTGAAGTGAGATTTTCAAAGGATCCTTTGGTTTGACCATGTCAAAGATTTCATCCTGTAAAAGAAAAAAAAAATTATGAAAGCTGGTTGAAGTAATTTCTGTCACACAGTGATATAAAATTCAAGGTGAACATTTGAACTAATGTACAATTTTTATTCCAGTTTCTTATTCTCTACTTGATAGGTCTCTCTCTCTCTCTCTCTCTCTCTCTCTCTC
>NW_022196912.1:70060793-70083264 GCF_008632895.1 Mastomys coucha
CTCTCTCTCTCTCTCTCTCTCTCTCTCTCTCTCTCTCTCTCTTTCTCTCTCTCTCTCTTTTCTCTGTGTAACCCTGGCTGTCCTGGAACTCACTCAGTAGACCAAGCTGGCCTTGAACTCAGAAATCCACCTGCCTCTGCCTCCCAAGTTCTGGGATTAAAGGCATGCACCACCACTGCCCAGCTGATAGGTATCTCTAACCACAGAATTTTCTTGGACAATCCTTTAGCTGAATAACTATCTCTTATTTTATAGATGAAGAATACAGGCTCAGTTTAATCTAAGCGCATAGCTAATAAAGGACAGAGCTATCTAATACAGTATTCTTTGAATACAATTAACTAGTTGTAGCTATCTAATACAGTATTCTTTGAATACAATTAACTAGTTGTTACGGTTTTTATTGCCTTCTAATGTTGAAGCAAGGTCTTAAAACGTGCTTCTTTTTCACCCCTACTGCTGGGAATCAAACCCAAGACATCTAGTCTCATGCCAGGCAAACACTCTGCCACTAAGCTATGTCACAATACCTTTGAAGTAAGAGCTCAGATAAGTAGTAAAATGTCAAGTGGCTCAGAGATAATGACAAAGATTCGTTTCAGTGCCTTTTACTCTCTTCCCAGTACAGGGTGAGGGGGGGAGTGGAACTTCATATTAAAGAATTAGTAATCCACAATAATGAAACTGTTCCCAAGACTTAATTAGAATTCCGGAAAGAACCTCTTTGATGTAATCAAGTATATAATATAAATATTTGCAAGGCATTAACCCATGTTTTCTAATCTTTTGTAGTAAAATTACTCTAGAACTTTCAATAGCATTTAAAGAAGCAATTACATTTTTAAAAAATCTAGAGTAACTCAGATTCACAAAATATAAACTTTTAAAGTGTGTATTCTGTCTCCAGATTTGTTGAAGATTAAAGTGCTGGTTCTTAAATTCCTGTTACAAAGTTAGAAATTTCTCCCATTTGTGTGTATCAAAATAGTCGTTCTAGCCTTAAATAATGGTGACTTTCATACTGAAAGATGAGTGTCTCTTAAAATTTAATAAGTCAATTATGCAGGATTTTCTAGGCAGCACACCAAAAAGGGGCTTGAATCTATATAGTCTTCCAGTTGAATGTTGGGTTTACAGTGAAAAGGACTGCTAAAGGATGCAAGCTAACTGACATTTTTCAAATAAAATGAATAATTTTCATGAGAACACAAGACTGATAATGAAATTATCAACTTCACTAACCAGGAAGTCCAAATTTGTCTCCATTTCTGATGATTTAAGTCTCAGTTCAGAACAAGTAACAGCAAAAGCCTGATTTGGAATAGTGTTTCATACTTCATAAATCACTTTCATACAAAACTGGATACAGCATTATTTAGTATTATTGTGGCTATATTATCTGACAATATTATATAGGTAAGTAAAAGGGCAATAACCTTGACATCTTGAAATGAAACAGGATCCTGTCCATGGATCTTCATTAGTTCTTGTATGGCCTGTATTTAATGGAAATAAATCTGTAAATAAAAAATTAAATTCATCAAACCCATAATAGCCTGCCTTTCCACCCCACAGTTCCTGTCCACTTCCATGCTGTATATGTAAGTCAGTCAGCTTCACTGTGCTGCCGCGCTTGCCTGTCTTCCTGACTATGGCTACAACTGCATGAGCAAAACCATGAACTTCTCTATGCTTACACTTTAGCAACTGAGAACTTGGGGTGAAGAAGGAGGGTTAAGACTACAAACTCTGTTACTACTCAGGGATGTTCTCCAGCCTCAGCTGGGCCCCCGACATGGCCTTAGCAACTACTGTTATAACTGGCTTCTCCTTGGTTATACTTTCAAATGTTTGGTTTTTTAAACTTTTAAATGTAAATGTATACAAGTGTTTTGCATGCATATATGTATGTGTACTACATGTGTGCCTGATAACCAAGGAGGTTAGAATCAAGTGTCAGATATCCTGGATCTAGAGCTACCATGTGGGTACTGGGAACTGAGGTCCCCTGCAAGAGCAGCAAGTGCTCTTTTAAAAAAAAAAAACTTTTTTTTAAAAGAACTTATTTATTTATTATATATAAGTACACTGTAGCTGTCTTCAGACCTACCAGAAGAGGGCATTGGATTCCATTACAGATGGTTGTGAGCCACCATGTGGTTGCTGGGATTTGAACTTGGGACCTCTGGTAAAGCAGTCATTGCTCTTAACCACTGAGCCATCTCTATCCCACAGCAACTGCCCTTAAACATGGAGCCATCTCTCCAGCTCCACTTCACCATTTTAAAAGATGGGTCACTCTACTCTCTCTACTATCTTTAGTTAGAAAAAAGCAGAGCTAGACTACCTAGACTTCTCCCTTTAAAATCAAAGCCCAGCATAGTAGCACATGCCTGTAAGTTTAGCACTCAGGAGGCAGAAGATCCAGAATTAGGTACACATTCAGTTAGACAGTGGACCTCAATGTCCAGGCTCAGCCTTATCACTGTAATAGTGTTATACACACTATATTTTGTTAAGTATTATGGGAAAAAAACTAGCTATGAAAATGTGGTACAGTAAATACTACAAAACTATCCCATACAGTAAAAGGTGTTCTCATTCAAAGTAAGGAATTGCAGGAGCAAGGCAGACAATCATATTTACATTTGCTGGTGCTGAATGCCTATAATACACAATCAGCTCCCCTTTAGAGACCATTATTCTGAGATCTAGTAAGGACCAAGGTAAGTACTTAAAATCTATTGTACCCTGAAGTGTAGCACACAGTTCTGGGGCTGGAGAGATGGCTCAGTGGTTAAGAACACGTGTTGCTCTTGGAAAGGACCCAGATTTGATTCCCATTACCAACACAGTGGCATACTACCATCTATAACTCCAGTTTTAGGGGATACAATACACTCTTTGGACCTCCTAGGGTACCAGGTACAGAACATGATGCCCAGACATAAATGCAGGCAAACTCTCATATATATAAATCTAAAAAAAAATTGAAAAATATTTTTTAAAGATTTATTTATTTTATTTTTAGCAGTACACTATAGCTGTCTTCAGACATACCAGAACAGGGTATTGGGTCCCTGTTACAGATGGTTGTGAGCCACCATGTGGTCGCTGGGAATTGAACTCAGGGTCTCTGGAAGAGCAGTTAGTGCTCTTAACCTCTGAGTCATCTCTCCAGCCCACAGAAAATATTTTCTTAAAGCATTAAACTGACTAATATCTGAAATTTTCCTGGAAAGGAGCTAGGTATTTACATTTGTTATTGATGACCAAAAGCACAGAATTTCTCATCTCCAAAGGCTAGCTAAGCCATTCACATTTGTTTCCATAAGAAAATCTAAATAATTTAACAAAATCAGCTTTTACTTTATCATTATATATTTTCTAAAAATAGAAGGAAAAAGTAGACTTGATTTATATTTTAAAGCTATTCTTTTAGATTTAAAAACAAGCTAGGTAAAACTGTCAGTACATAATTTAAAACTGAATAGCTTAAGATACCTTAAGGTCAACAATGCTCCTTTACCCAAACCATACTTACCCTAAAGAAATAATTAAGGGAAAAGACATTCAGGTACCCCTTGTTCTCAATGTCCAGCAATTTGAACATGTACTGCAGAGCTGCGGGCTCCTTTCTGTTTTCTAAGGCAAGGACAAAGTCCAGGTAGGTCTTATAGTCCTATAGAGAGAGCATTCGGAGAGTCCTGAGTGAAGTTGGATGAGCATTTGCTGAGATGGGAGTTATTTTGTAATCACAGATGGTAAACTCACCTGTTTTTAAAAATATGAAATAAATCCACTTATGCATCTAGTGTTGGTTTCTAGGAAGTCTAAGTAGGCACTACTCTACAGGACGGTTCTGAGAGACCCAGCTCATTTCCTTGGAGAGATTTGTTTAAACTATAATTTTCTTCCATTTATACTATAAAATTGTCAAGACAGTGATTAAGCTATTTTATGCTGCCATTAAATTTATGTCTTCATTTCAGTGTCACTTCTTTGAAGAATCTATTTTCTCTAAAATGGACATCAGTCTATTTAAATTGCTATTCAGAACCCACTCATCCATGTCTGTGGATCACAACTGTGGGCTGAAAATATTTGGGAAAAATGTTAATTTTCACTCATCATAGACTTTTCCTGTCAATACTTTAAACAACACAGTACAATGACACAGCATAAGGATGCAAGTATACTGGAGCCAATACATGGAGCAACTGTGGATCCTGATCCCGAAATGGATTCTGGAACCAGTCTACAGAATCAGGTCTGAGATTGGTGGCACGTGCCTGTAATCCAGCACTTGGAAAGCTGAGCAGTGACATCTGAGTTGAAACCAGCATGGGCCTGCAAGATTATTTCTCCAAAATAAAAGAAAAAAGAAACCAAAAAATTTTCAATAGAATGAGGAGATGGTTTAGTTGGTAAAGTGCTTGCCTCACAAGCACAAGGACCTGAGTTCAAATCCAGTTCCATGTAAAAATGTCCAGGATGGTGGTATGCGCTTGAACTGATGAGACTAAGATGAGGATCCTATGGGTTTGGTGGCCAGCCAGTCTACCTTATTAGTGCCTCCCAGCCAACCAGAGATCCTGTCCCAAGACAGACGGCCTTTCTGGGGATGACGCCTCAAGTTGTAGTCACACAGGCATGTAAACTTGCACACACACAAACAGAAAAATTTAAAACTATGAATGCAAGCTAGAAACTTATGAAAAGAATAGACTGTTTAACCTTTGCAAAGGGGACACTTGTAGGTTATACTTTCGCTTGTTAAAATAGAGTCCCACTCATTCCAGGAAGTCCTGGAACTCACTACATGGCAGGGGCTGGCTTCAAACTCAAGGAGATTATGTCTTAGCCTACTGATATGAGCCACCATGCCTGGCAGAATACTTGTCTTATATGATAAAAAGGATAGGAAAAGAAATTCACATTCTTGAAAAAGATTTTGTAGGATAAATGATAAAAGATGGTTTCCCATAAAATTGTAGCATAAGAAATTAAGGAAGTGGCATGAGGACTTCGTTCAGTTGCTACAGTGCTTGCCTGAACCCACAAAGCGGCCCTGGACTAATCCTCAGCCAAGAGTAAACAGGGCATGGCAGAGCACACCTGTAACCCTAGCACTGAGGCCAGCTCCAATGAAATGACACCCTGCACTAAAAAAGTAAAACCCAACAAGAGTTACTGCCCTGATCTTTGCTATTCGGTTTACCACAGCCTCCAGCATCAACAGCAAGAGTCCTGAACACTTTCCCTTTGCTGCCTGACCTGCTCGCATCAGTGTAGTAGTAGAGTGTAGAGCTCACTCTTATCTTGATGATTACTTCTTAAGTCTTGCCTGGTAAAATGATGTCTCTACTACATTGGTCTAGTTGTTTTGAGATGCTCTATGTTAGTGCTCAACTTACTAATGATGCTACCGCCCTTTAATGCAGTTCCTTATGTTGTGGCGACACCCAACCATAACATTATTTTCATTAATATTTCATAACTGTAATTTTGCTGTTGTTATGAGCCATACTGCAAATATCTGTTCTCTGATGGTCTTTGGGGACGGGGGTCAGGGTGGTCCTCGAACCACTGCTCTATAGTCTGTAGTCCATCTGAATTCAAATTTAAAATTCTCCTGCCCCATTTTTCTGTCCTGAAATTATAGGTGTGCAACACCTCTCCTAGCCTCTCTAAAATTTATTCTGTGGCCTTTGGTTGTTGTTGTTTTATCATGACCTTAAGCTCATGATCCTCCTGCCTCCATCCACCGAGTGTTAGAATTATAGGCTTGACTTCCATGTATTTTTAATAGCAAGAATAGTGATTTTTAAAATGCTATTTACAATTTTTCTTCTCAAACCTGGGTGTGGTACATCTTTAATCTCAGCACTCAGAAGGCAGAGGCTGGTGGATCTCTGTGAGTTCCAGGGCAGTGAAGACTACAGAATGAGATCTTTCTTTCTTTCTTATTTATTTATTTATTGTTAAAGTTTTTTTTTTCATTTATTTTATGTATATGAGTACATGTAGCTGTCTTCAGACACACCAGAAGAGGGCATCAGATCCCATTACAGATTGTGTGAGCCACCATGTGGTTGTTGGGAATTGAACTCAGGAACCCTAGAAGAGCCATCAGTGCTTTTAAAAACTGAGCCATCTCTCCAGCCCATATTTATTTATTTTTAAAAGTTATCTTTTTAAAGGTGGTATATACCTTTAATCCCCAGCACCAGAAAGGCACAGCTAAGTTTGAGGCTAGACTAATATATTAAGTTACAGGCTAGCCAGACCTACACAGTGAGATTCTCCCCTCAGAAAAATAATTTTCTTCAAGTGTTTTGAAAACATTAAAGGGAATATTTAACAAAATTTTTATAACACCTGTATAATCTAAGATGTAAGTTCTAAAACTAAGTGTAACTATTCGTCCATGTATTTTGAAAGGGAAAGGACAACTAGAGTTAGTAAGCTATTGATGCAGACACAGTAATCCAACACGACTCTGGCTATGGTCTTCACACTTGGAACCCCAGCATTTAGGAGACTTCAGCAGGAGTGAGGACACAGCAAGTTCTAGCCAGCCTGTGCAAACAGAGGTAAGCCTCTGTCTCAACTACTTAGGGCAATGGGCCTGATGTAAATCATAGCATATGTGGTCAGTGTCAGACCTGGTAACTTAATGACTGGCCTATTTATATAGAAATGGTTTCCAGGATTTACTGATTGTTCAGTTTTCTTTTTACCAGTTGACACTCCTATAACTATGTCAATGAATGAAAAAATATTGTATTTTGTATGTGTTTTAAGCCAGTAGGGAAGTTTTTTGCTTTTGTTTGTTTTTTGTTTTTGAGACAGGGTTTCTCTGTGTAGCCCTGGCTGTCTTGGAACTCACTCTGTAGACCAGGCTGGCCTTAAACTCACAGAGATCCTCTGCCCCTGGAGTGCTGTGATTAAAGGTCTGTGCCACCACTGCCCAGCTGGAGATAAGTATTTTTATCTGAATTTCCTTAAGAGTAGATTCAGAATGTCAAGTAATTCCATTGACTTAATAGTCTAAGATCCTGTTACAAACTGATATTAATAAAGCTCAAGGAAGCAAGGCATGCTGGCACACTCCTGTAATCCTGGCACTTGGGATAGCATGACAGGAGGATTAAGAGCTCAAGATCATTCTTGGCTACAAATCACGTTCAGTGCCAGCATTGTCCACCTGAGAACCTGTCTTTAAGACAGATAAAGAAAAATTGTTGATTTATATCAAGAAAATAGCTTATGGAAACTGTAGCCTAAAAGTGTAAACTCAGCAGATTTCAATAAGTACCATTTCTCCATCGTAAGTGAGACACTCCTGGAAAACACGGTCTAAGAAGACATTGGTCATGGTTGCTGTTCCGTAACGGGAGAGCTCCTCTTTACTTAGCATGCCATTATGATCTTTATCAAGATTCAAATACTGACCTTGCAAAAAAGATAATAGAAACACAAAATGATATTGAAAGAAGACTAATGAAATTCAGTAAAACCAAATCAGTCCCAAATACCCCATATGTGAATCCTGACATCCTCATCTGATCAAATAATAAGACAATAGCTGTTGTTCTCAGCTAGTGAAAAAGGATCAGATTACATCGTTCTACTGAAAACAAAGCACAGTAACTATGGAAGAGTTCCAAACATTCAAACATTAGTTAAGTAAGAAGTACACCTTAGTAGCTTGCAGTACTGATCCTTAAGTGGAAACCCTGGGGTAAAGCCCGTGTACATGACAGTCCTCTGCACACCCATCCCGTGAGGAAAATCAACAGTGGAACTTTAGAAACTAGAGCCTACCATAGACCCTCAGGGCAGAAGGAGCAGAAAACCAATTTGTTTCTTGACTTTCTTTGGACAATTCCTCATCTCTTAGCTAAGGAAACATAAAAATATAATTAGATAATAGCAATTATCATGTGATAAAATTTAGTTCAAAAAATATTTACCTCCAGTAAATCATCTAGGAAGCTGCATGCTAAAATATCTTGAATTTTGATCTTCCCTTTAAAAAAAAAAATGAAACTCATTTTGAGAATTACTTTTTTTTTAAGATGTTATTTTACTAAGCCAAGCCTATAATTGATATGATGAACAGCTAGACTAGCTCTTAGGTTCTTTAAATTTTGTTACAAAACCGAAACATTGAAAAAAAAAAACCCACGGGCTAGAGAAATGGCTCAGTGGTTAAGAGCACTTGATTTCTCTGCTAGAGGTCCTGAATTCAATTCTCCGCAACCACATGGTGGCTCACAACCATCTGTAATTGGATCCAATGCCCTCTTCTAGTGTGCGTCTGAAGACAGCTGCAGTGTATTCATATAAATAAAAAATAAATTTAAAAAAAGAAAAAGAAAAACACACACACACACAAAAGCCAAATAAAACAAAAACACTCCAAACTACAAGAAAACAAAACAAATCCCAACAACCCACAAAACTACATATCTACTTGGATGCCTCCAACTGCAAGCAGCTAAGCAGTAAATTCCTACTAAAATTAGGTTATTAAAATCTACAAAAGGTTATATGTCATACTTTTCTCATTGGGACAGTACTGGTAATGAGGGGTGGGGCTTATAGTTCAGCAGCTGAAGGCTAAGGCTCATCCTTCTAAAATAAAGTTTCTAGCACCTGTGCCATCCATGTCATCAAAGCCCATCTTTCTACCTTTCCTTTTGCCAAGTATGGTGACGCACTTCTTTAAATCCCAGACACTTGGGAGACAGAAGCAAGCAGATCTTTGTGAGTTCAAGGCCAGTCTAGGCTATATACACTGTCTCACTAATTAACTAAAAGGGTATAGCTAACTAACATTTTGGCAGTTTCTATGAGTATACTGATAAAAGTATATTTACTAATCTGGCCACCACTCAAAAAAAAAAAAAAAAAAAAAAAAAAAAAAGAAAAAAGAAAAAAAAAAAAGAGAAAGAAAGAATACCTTATAGATAAATGACTTCCCAATACAAATTTTTTATAAAGAAGACAGTAATCACCCAGTATGTCATGTAATTGTGTGTGGCTCAGTGACGGGTCTCCCAGGTCACACTATGTAGCTCTGGCTGTCCTGGAACTCACTTTGTAGACTAGGCTGGCCTTGAACTCACGGAGAACTGTCTACCTCTGCCTCCTGAGTGCTGGGATCAAAGGGCTACAGCACCATGCCCAGTGTGAGGGAAATTCTTAAGAGGGTAGGTGTTGTGGTTTGAACAGGAATGGCCCCATAGGCTCATGTATTTGAATGTCATTTGGGAATAGCACTACGTGACAGGGATTAGGAGGTGTGGCCTTACTGAGGGAAGTGGGTCACTGGTGGGTGGGGGGTTTGAGGTTTCAAATGTTCAAGCCCAAGCCCAGTCTCTCTCTCCTCCTGCTGCTTGTGGATCCAGATTTAAAACTCTCAGCTACCTCTCTCCAACACCATGTCTGCCTCCATGCTTCCCACCATGATCATAATGCAGTCAGTAAGCCTCCGCACCTGTAGGCCAGCCCTACTTAATGCTTTCCTTTCTAAGAGCTGCTGTGGTGATGGTGTCTCTTTACAACACCGAGACAGTGGGTGACATCCCACCACTGCACAGCGGGCTACAGTCAACGCAAAAATGTTCTGGAAGCTCTTTACACAAAGGAAAACATGTGTCCACTCTCTGAGATTTACCAGATTATGTCACTAACTTTAAAAACAATAGAAACTGTCCAAATTTGTCTAACACTAAGGTAGTACCAAAAAACATCCTAGTATTTAAATTAGAAAATATTTTTACCTGTTCTTAGAGGATCCAAAAAGAAGAAGAATTTCCTAACTGCTGTACAAACATAAAAGGAGTAAAAGGACTTTTCCAACCCATCCAACTGTGGCAAAGTAGGGATGAGTTCCAGTATGTAGTTCTCTAAGTCCTGGAAACAAAACAAAATGCTGGTTAACTGTCTTGCCTTGACTTCCCACTATGACAGACTGGAAACTAGAATTGTAAGCCAAATAAAACCCTTTCTCCCTTAAGATTGTTTTGGTTTGAGCATTTTATTACAGCAAAAGACACAATGTTAGGACACCAAGTTATTATATTTAAAACTCTTTGGCACATACCTGTATTCCCAATATCTGGAGGAGGCAAAGGCAGAAGGATCACTACAAGTTCAAGTCCAGGCTGGCTACTAAGGCTGGAAAGTGAGACTCTGTCTCACAAAATCCACATTAACTAATACAAGTCTCTTGTGGTGTTTTATACTTATTTTAACAACTTTGTTTTTGCTCTATTTTAGCATTTGCTTGACAGAGCAGAGATTCTAAGTTCATACAAGAACAGGCCCTCAAACCAGGTGTCTAAAATGAGCTCTTCCCAGCTCCTCACAGCCTTCATGGGCTTTCTTCCATTCCCCACTTTATATTACCAAAATAAAATTTAGGACTCAACTTTGATTTCTACAGTCCCATTCCCCATACCACACATCTAACCTAGCAGCAAGGCATGTGATTGCTTTTGTTTTTCCTTTCTTCTTTCCTTTCTACTCCCCTTTTTCCCTCCCTCCCTCCCTCCTTCCCTCCCTCCTTCCTTCCTTCCTTCTTTTCTTCCTTCCTTCCTTCCTTCCTTCCCAATGTGTAGAGGTGATGGTAGGATGTCCAAAATGTATACTGAGCAGATCTACTTTTAGCTTTTGAGGGGGACTTTGGGATATTTATAAACCATGTGGCCACTGTATACTGTGACCTCACTGCCACTTCAGCTTTTGTTCTGGCCACACTGGCTCTCATCCCTACAGACAGGCAGGAGCAAGATCCTTTACTACAATGTTGATCTGCATCTTCAAGGACAAGAACTATATACAGTATCCTTGGAAGGGACAAAACGATGATTAAAGACATCTTTGAACAGTTAACTCAGTGGCTGATATTTATATCTATGTTCAACATACCTTCTCCTTTAAGCTCTGTAAGAGGGCTCCATTTTAGAGAAAAAATATAAGCCAAAAAAAAATACCTACATAATTTAAATAACTGCCAAAAATATGGATGTAGTATAGCCATTTTGATCCCATTCAAACCCTGATCTAATGACATGCACACCGAATAGGAAACAAATATCCTCTTGGTAACTTATTATGTCCCTCTAAACCTGTGGATAAAAACAAAGCCACAGGAGTTTTCCCTCCATTCTATAAAAAAAGAAACTCCCTCACCTCTTTCAAAATAATAAGATAATGCATATATGAGAATAACCAAGAGCTGCTGAGGTGAGACGGCTTACTTAGCACATAAAGTGTTTGCTGTGCAAACCCAAAATCCTGAGTCTGAGCCTTAAAACTCACTTACAGGTGGAAAGAAAAAACCAAGTACATGAAGTTGTCTTTAACCTTCACGTGTTTGATGGCATGTGTGAGCCCTACTACTTCTCCTTCTAGCCCCTAGAGGGGCTGGCTAGGGAGATGGCTCAGTGGTTACTGCACTTGCTATGCAAGTGGGAGAACTACAGTTTAGATCCCAGAGCCTATGTAAATGACAGCATGCTGGTGATCCTCCTGTAACATCAGCCTTAGAAGACCAGGATTTCCCAGAGCAAGCTGGCTAGTAAACTAGCCATATAGTGAGCTCTTAGTTTGACTCAAAGAGCCCGCCTCAATGAATAAGAAGAAAGAGTAAATTAAGATGATTCATGACATCAACTCAACCTTAGGCCTCCATGTCTGCCTGTATATATGCCAAACACGCATACAAAACCCTTTTTTTCTTCAGTAATTCCTTCCTTTTCTTTTGGATCTTGAAGACAGGTCTTACTACACAGCGCTAGCTACCTTGGAACTCTATATATGGAGCAGGCTAGTTGCAAACTTGCAGAAGTCCTTGTATCCTGGCTTCCTAAGCTAGGATTGCAGGTATATGGCACCACACTCCACTAGTCAATCGGATTTTTGGTTTTGTTTTTTTTATTATTTATTTAGTGTATATGAACATCCCATGGCTGACACACCAGAAGAGGGCATCGAATCCAACCACAGATGGTTGTGAGCCACCATGTGGTTGCTGAGAATTGAACTCATGACCTTTGGAAGAGCAGAGAGTACTCTTAACCGCTGAGCCACCTCTTCAGCTCACCTCAAAAATTAGTTTTAAAACCTGCTTTAGATACATTCTACTTATTGATTGATAATGTTTTGTTACATAGCTCAGGTTGGCCTAGAACTTTACATGGAGCTTCAGCTACCTCTGAACTTCCAACAATTCTCCTGCCTCAGCCTCTAAAGTGCCTAGATTAGAAACATGTGCTAGGATGCTCAGCTTCATTTTCCTTTAAAAAATGGAAAATCAAAGTGTTTTTCTAAAAGGCTGGAATAAAAAGAAACTAAAAGACTATCTATGTAGTCAACATATACTAAAGTTAACATGTTTACAAAGACAAAACCAGGCATTCAAAAACCATTAAGACAAAATCAACCAAAGTAAGACTTATCTACAATGACAACTTACTTGGTGGTAATTAATGCTAATATTCTATTGTCAATAATGTTTATTAAATTTAGATCAATACTCACTGATTCCCGAAGGTATCCTTGCCCGGCAACATCATATAAACTGAGTCCTATTCTTGTCTGATGTAGCCAAACTGACAATAAACAAGAAAACTACATGTAAATACTAAGACCTGGTCTTTAGCACATATATGAACAAAAGAGTAAGGCATTAGACTAGAAGTGTAGGCCAGTTCAGGAACTCCATAGAACCCCATTTCACACACATTAAGTTATCAGTGACCTGTAAGACATTTAAGCCAAAAGAAAAAGACATGAAATGGCAGATTTCAACAATTCTGTCATGTTTACAACTATGGTAAAACTGATGACCTTGGGGATATTGGTTTCCAAACATTAAACTTGGTGTTCCACCAAACACAGAGAGCTAGCACAACATTGTGTCTTCAGTGAAGTCTGTATCCTCCTGAGGTTAATTACTGCAGCCAAGCCATTAACTAACAATGGTACACAGTAAGATTCTGCACATCATATATAGTCTTAGGAGATTCATAACAACTCCAAAATATTTTAATACAGGCTTCTTAAAAAGACCACAGTTGTGGATTTGAGACTATCCTTTCAGGCATATATTAGTGAAATGAAATTACCAGTAAATTGAAATCATTTCAAACCTACCCATTAAAACTCTTGCTTTGCTTTTTAAAAGAATTAAAGTGATCTTACTGCTAGATCAAGTACACAAGACAGATCTATGCCACTAGGGCAGGCTGTGGACAGCTCAGGTTTCCAACTGAGAGCCCAGTCCCTTGGTCTTGCAGGACCATGCCAATTGATGAGTTCTGCTCTTTGAATCTGTTCCTCTCCCAGGACCCTTTACTTAGATGGCAACGACCTCAGCAGAGGAGGAAGCAGCCCTGGGGGCTTAAGGAGTCTCAATACTTTACCACAACCTACAATGTAGACTTGTACAACACCGTGTCTTGTGCTGTGCACCTTTCTGCCCAGCCTGTAAGTCTGTTCCTTCACATCGTTGTTAAGACATCAACCTAAGCAAGGTGAGGACACTATAGCAACAACAGAGCTGATGGAGAAAAGCCCTCTGAGGAGAGGACACCTGTGACCAGAAAAGTGAAAACAATGTTTCTGCTATCTCTATTTTGCCACCTTCCTTAGGGTACACAAGACTTTTGAATAAATAATGAGTTCAATTTTAATAAACACACAGCTCTGTCTGGTGTCCAGGAGAACCATAATAGGATAGGAAAAAAGTAACATGACATGACATGGAAGAAGTCACAGAAAAGCACAGACCGAAGCCCACTTGATTCTCAGACAAGAGTTCAAACTAACGCACACAACAAATCACCTTTTCGCATGACGTAGTTAAAGAACTGCATGATGGAAATTCTTCCATATGAATCTGTATGAAGGAGTTTGGCAAAGACTTTTGCAGTAAAAAATTGCCTAAAAAAAGGAAATAAGGATTAAATTGCCTACCAGTATAGTATAAAAACAATGTCTGTAAGAATAACATGAATACAACTAAAAATCAAAGTAAGAAACTATAAAGACTCCTCATAGCTCAACATTTGAAACAAGTTATAAATATCTGCATTTTCTTTACATTCTTCAAGGAATGAAAGACTAGATACATGCATGCTGTTGCCTGTTGAAGCCTGGGCTTGGCTGCCTGTTGTGACAGCCCCCTTGACCTGGCCTCAGTGAGAGAGAGGCAGGACCCTCTGCAAAGCTGCCCTCGGGTGCCACTGCACAGAGTGGGGCTCCTAATGACATGGAATGGAAGACATGACATGGAAGAAGTCAAGAGGAGTTCCTAAGTTGCAAGAGGAAAATTAGTAGGGTTGCTGGAGACTTACCCATTCCTAAGGTGGAGACACCTTAGGAATCGTGGATAATGGAATCAGAATAGTATTCTAGCCTGTTTCTGTGTATAAAGGTGATATGGAACAAGTACTGGTTGATGCCTACAGGATCTGGACACAGCAGCTCCAATGTGTGAACTGGCTGGGTTTGTGTGTCAACTTGACACAAGATAGTAATCAGAGAGAAAGGAGCTCAGTTGAGGAAATGTCTCCATGAGACCCAATTATAAGGCATTTTCTCAATTAGTGATTGATTGGGGAGCGCCCAGCCCATGGTGAGTGGTGCTATCTCTGGGCTGGTGGTCCTGGGTTTTATAAGAAAGCAGACTGAGGGGCTGGAGAGATGGCTAGCAGTTAAGAGCACTGGCTGCTCTTTCAGAGGTCCTGAGTTCAATTCCCAGCAACCACATGGTGGCTTACAGCCATCTATGTCATGCCCTTCTTCCGGCACACAGGTGTACATGCAGATAGAGTACTTATACATTAAATAAATTAAATTAAATCAAATAAATAAATAAATAAGAAAGAAACAAAGAAAGAAAGGCAGACAGACAGAAAGGAAGAACAGAAGAAAGGAAGAAAGAGATAAAGCAAGCAAGCAAGCAGGCAAGCTGAGCAAGCTAGTAAGCAACACCCCTCTCCATGTACTTTGCATCAGCTCCTGCCCTGCTTGAGTTCCTATCCTGACTTTTTTGGTAATGAACAGCAATGTGGATGTGTAAGTTGAATAAACCCTTTCCTTCCCAACTTGCTTTTTGGTCATGATGTTTTGTCATAGCAACAGAAAACCCTAAGATACTGTGCCATCCTGCCTCGATAACAGGTACAAGACAGTGACAGGGCTTCTGAAACAGACACACATAGCACTGGTTAAAAAACTTCACTCATTCTGAAGGTTATATGGAGAAGGAAATAAACCTAAAGCATCCAGAAGAAAAACTCCAGGTGGATATGAGATTGGTCAGATCAGTGAGAAAATACCTCCTCACCCAGAGTTCCTTATTTTGCTGTTTTTGGGAGAAAGAGAATCTTACTATGTAGACCAGGCTAGCCTTGCACTCACCAAGGTCTGCCTGCCTGTACCTTCCAGTGCTGGGAAGGAAGGCATGCATGGTGCGCTACCCCAGCTAAGCAGCCCCTTTCTAGTGCCAGACATAGGGAACATGTGCTTGGAATAAGAGCAGAGCTGATTGTGCATGCCGCAATCCAGCACTCCATAGGTTGAGGCCAGCCTGGGGAACAGAGTGAGTTTCAGGTCAGCCTGGGCTAGAGCTAGACCCTGATTCAAATCAAACCAAAGCCAGGCAAAGCCAAATCACAAAAAAAAAAAAAAAAAAAAAAAAAAAAAAAAAAAAAAAAAAAAAAAAAAAAAAAAAAAAAAAATTCTTAGCAGAATTTCTGAAGGTTTTGTTCCATTTCTGCTGCTCTCTAATGGACGGGGAATCTGTCTTTAAAGGCACATGAAAACCACTACCATCACTGGCTCTGAGTTTGATCATATTTAGAGATCACATCTGAGCTTGTGATAGCTAACAGAAGAGCCATCACATTCCTGGGGTGGTTGCAGCACTGTGTTCTATAAATGAACACTTCTAATCTAGCCTTATAGACAAAGGAACTAAAATCATGACTGTAATTCTACATAAGGGATCAATTACTGAGTATGTCACACTGATATCTAAGCATCTTATAATAAATTTTTCTTGGTCATTAGATATAGTGTAAATGATTTAATATAGCGGTCATGATGTATAATACATTGGCCATGATGTATGTAGCATTTAAAAGCTTATCTATAAAACTATATTAAAGAGTTTGTCTAACAAGAAGGAGCTAGAGAAAGGACCCAAGGAGCTGAAGGGTTTGCAGCCCCTTAGCACGAACAATATGAACTAACCAGTACTCTCAGAGCTCCCAGGGACTAAATTCCAACCAAAGAGTACACATGGGGGGACTCATGGCTCCAGCAGCATATGTATAGCAGAGGATGGCCAAGTTGGTCATCAATGGGAGGAGAGGCCCTTGGCCCTGTGAAGGTTCTATGCCCCAGTGTAGGGGAATGCCAGGGGCAGGAAGTAGGAGAGGGTGGGGTGGTGAGCAGGGGGAGTGGGGAGGGAACAGTGGATTGTTTTAGTTTTGGGGGTTTATTTTATTTTTTGTTATTTTATTTTTCATTTTTCTTTTGGAGGGGAAACTGGAAAAGGAGATATTGTAAATAAAGAAAATATCTAATAAAAAAAAGACTTATAGAAAAAATAGAGTTTGTCTAAAAGGAATATTATGGTCTTATAACCACATAATAGAAAATATTACATGTTTAAGTGGGCTTATATACAGGCCACATAAATACATAAATTATCATTAAGCACTCAACATGCAAAACACCCATTGTGGGGTTTGTACATTACGCCGTTCCTGCTCCTGGGCCTGCATCTGTGAAGATACCACCTCAGGTGGCCTGCTCTCCGCTGTAGACACCTAACTGCCTTCTACTCACTGCAGCTCTGGACAGCTGCGTTTAATGTCATCATTTGTGCTTAACCTTTTGTGTGCCCCTAAAACTGGCTTTATAGTAAGCAAATTTGATTTGTATTTATATTTAACAGACTGTAAATAGGAAAAAGTAAATCTTTGCTAAGGAATTTAAAAAGGAATGAAGATATAGAATCAGTAAACAACTTTGTTTATTCTTTTTGATTTCTCAGAGATAGGACCTTATACACAGCACAGCATAAACTAGCCTTGAACTTACAATCCTCCTGCAATTACAATTCAGACTCTAGAGTATTAGAAGTCAGGTGTATGCCTTCATTCCCAACTTGGGAATTCCCCTTACCCTGTCCTCTGCACACATCCTACCATCCTTCCTCCCTCTTTTGTAATGGAGGTCTTAATATGTAGCTCTGGCTAGCCTAGCACTGGTTTTGGTATAGTATTGGGATTAAGGTATGTGTGTGTCTATCTACACACACACACACACACACACACTATTCCTAACCTTGTACCCTCTTTTCTCTGAGACAGGATCTCACTACAGAGCCCAAGCTAGCCTTCACTCTGTGCCTGTGCTGGGCTTACAAACAGGTGCCACCACACCCAGCTTTGTATTATTTCTCTCAATAACTCCACAGCAACACCTTTGTATGGATGGTATATGTATGTTTGTGTTGTTGTGTGCATTTGCATGTACAAGCCAGAACTTGATGGGAGGTCTTCGTTAATGTTTTCCACCCTATTTTTTGAGACAGAGTCTCTCACTAAACCTAGAGCTCATTAATTTGACTAGCTCACTAATCAAACTCTACAGACCATGTGTCTTCTACCAATACTAGGGGTTACACACATATGCTACCATCCAAGTAGCTGGGAATCCAACTAACTAAGCCATCTCCCAACCTCCAACTTTTTCTTAACTATAAATAATTTTATTATATTTTAGTCAGTCAAAGTGGTAAGTCCAATTTCCATCAATATTTGGAAATTGCTTTTCAGCTAGCTGGGAATCCAAATAACTAAGCCATCTCCCAACCTCCAACTTTTTCTTGACTATAAATAATTTTATTATATTTTAGTTGGTCAAAGTGGTAAGTCCAATTTCCATCAATATTTGAGGCATTAAAAATGTCTAACATGGGGCTAGAGAGATGGCTCAGAGGTTAAGAGCACTGACTGATCTTCCAGAGGTCCTGAGTTCAATTCCCAGCAACCACATGGTGGCTCACAACCATCTGTAATTGAATCCGATGCCCTCTCCTGGTGTGTCTGAAGACAGCTACAGTGTACTCATATAAACAAAAATAAATAATTTTTTAAAAATGTCTAACACAACAACAGCATGGTTCTCTTTAAATCACATTACTCTTACTTGCACTTTGGTCCAGCCTTTTCACCAACCTTCAAAAAATTTTCATAATTGATCATTGCTTCCTCTCCAATCATAGGTGGTATTTGGTGTTTATCCAGCAAAAACCATAAGTTCTTAAGAGAATTAGGGAAATGAAGATAAGTTAACAATGGATTTAAGAAAGTAAATGTATTACTCCTGTCTAATAAGGTTAAGACAAACTTATACCCTATTATTTTGATTACTACTACTAATAACTAACATCATGCCTACTAAAGTTTTACGCTTTCAAAATATATTGCTTCTTTAGCCCATGTAACTATCTAATGTAGGCAGCTCTCTCTACAAGTGAGAATTAAAGCATAAAGGTATCAAGTCCACTGCCTTAGTCATGCCATGGCAGGGTGAGGACCTAAACCTCTGCAGAGGACCACACTGTAGTGCTCCCCAAGCCTTGACTACTCACTAGGACTGCATGGAGACTTAAAACGCAAAACCACAACAGCACCATCTTTGGAAATCAGGCCGTGCAGGTGCTGGTTTACATGTACACACTCTGCCTCAGACACCTATGGAATGCCACTCTGCAGTGACAACTCAGAGACACATAATAACATCATGACTTACATAGGAGAAATAAATGGGTAACATCTAAACCACTTGTGACTCCACTTGTACCTGTAATTCTTCATTGTCTAAGAGTTCTCTGCTTTTCCTCTGTAGAAAGACAGCTCTAGACTCTTCTCGTAATTTCTGTAGTAAGACTTCATCTTCAGCTGGCAACTAAAAACACATTGGAAAAGTCACCTTATGTTCACATTGAATAAAACAGGAGTAGCTTAACAGTCTGGGCAAAGCAAGCAAGGTTTGAGGAGACTACATCACCTAATCCTATACTTAAGACTACTACTGCTGGGCAGTGGTGGCGCACACCTTTAATCCCAGCACTTGGGAGGCAGAGGCAGGCGGATTTCTGAGTTCAAGGCCAGCCTGGTCTACAGAGTGAGTTCCAGGACAGCCAGGGCTATACAGAGAAACCCTGTCTGGAAAAAACAAAAAAGAAAAAAAAAAGACTATTACTATCTATAATAAAACCTAGAAGAGCTGATAGCTCAAAAAAGGGGGAATAGGACTTTTTATTTCTTGTACCACTTTATATTGAATCTCAAGATATACAATTTTTAGTAAATTCAAAGTACTTTATCACAGTGATAAATCAACTGTAAAAAATATATAAGATGTTCAATGTAATCATCTATTTTTAAAATATATGCTTTGGGTCCCACTTTTGAAATTACATTTCATTTACAGACTCAGAAATATCCACTTAGACAACACACTTACCCTGTAATAAAACCGAGGAATGGTCTTATAGAATTCATTTGTGTTTTTTCTACCTCCTTTCCATTCTGAGTAGTATTTGGTAAATAAATCCATTTCTTCATCTTTTAATTCTTGTTCACTTTTTTTCCCTAGTAACAATAGCAGAAAAGTAAGATGAGAAAAGCACATCTATCAAGTATTATTTTTACTTAGGACAGCCTATACACTACAGTCCAGTTAACACATCTGCAGTGGCAGAAAGGCCTTTAAAACGGTGCTTAGACACGGAACACACTAACTTGCCTTCCACTGTAACAGCCTCCTTTACACCAACCGCTATAGTGTATACTGTAAACGAGTACAATGAGAATCTGTCTGTTCCCAGACTTATACTCATCAATGACGCTCGCCCTTCCTCAAGTCACTGTTTCTTTTAAAGATGTTCAAAGTGTTTCAATTCACCTATCAAAAGTATTTGCCAGGGCCAGGAGGATGCTCAGTGCTAGAGTGCTTACCTAGCATGTACAAAGCCCTGGGTTCAATGCCCAGCACAGAAACAATGAAAACACCTGAGCACCTACTGTACCAAGCCCTGGATTCAATTCTCAGTACTAATGACACCAACCACAGACACCTGAGCACTTACTGTCCTGGACTGGACACTGTAGCTAGAGGAGGAAGCAACAGGCACAGCCCCTGAATCCTAAAAATCTCAGCCTCAAGATCTCAGTTCCTCATTAAGAAAATGAAGGAAACTGACTGAAGTGTGAAACTCAAGTGCTCTGTTGTCCTCTCTTACCCTCCGCCCTGCTGAGG
This sequence comes from Mastomys coucha, assembly GCF_008632895.1. NCBI lineage: Eukaryota > Metazoa > Chordata > Mammalia > Rodentia > Muridae > Mastomys > Mastomys coucha. Next base: position 70,081,158 of record NW_022196912.1, read on the forward strand.
TCTTCTACCACACACCCTGCCTGCTGCTCACAGGTAACTTTCTCATTGAGCCAGTTTTCTTTACTTAAGAAAACATTTATGGAGACAGTATTTCCTGAGGTTCAAACTCTGGGCAGTGTGCATACTACGCCTCTCTATTTTTTTCTTAAACAGAATCTCACTTTGCTGCTCAAATGGCCTCCTGTCTCGTCAGCCAAGTGCTGGGATTACAGATGAGAGCCACAGGTCTTTTCTGCAGATTTTCTCTGAATGCATAAGCTTGTTCTCACACACCTCTGATCATTTAGAACCTCGGGACCATAGCTTCGCTTCAGCCCACTGGGCTCTTCAATTCTAACATCTAGTTTCTCAACACTATTTCTTCTGTATCCTTTTCTTCCTAAGATGCCTCTAGGGACTCCTCAGCACTTCACCTGTCACAGCATTGCCGTTGTCCCTGTCACGTTAACCTTTAACCTAGGACCAAGACACAGTTTCTTTAGTAAGGCTTGGTACTACTGGAGAAAACTGCAAAATTTTGCAAATAAAATGGAAATTGAAAAGGACCGATGAATTGGCTGTCTAGGTCCACTCATAATTTTTCACAAGCAGGAATAAGAGACAAGCGCAGTTTTAACCACAGAGTCTTTGAGTGTTGCCATCAGAGAAGCAACAGTAAGGCAGAGCTAAGAGTAGGGAATTCATACAGTGAACTGTTATTTGTCTTGGTTTTTTTCTTTACTTTTTTAAAGACAAGGTGCAATAGGTAGCCCTGGCTTGGAACTCACCATTTGCAGACTAGCCTAACTTGCACTGGTCTTCCTGCTTCTGGCTCTGGAGTGATGGAATTGCAGGTATGTACCTGGCCTAAGAAGGTTTCTTAACTCGGGGGAAAAAATACCAGCTTTTTCTATGCTAATGAGAATTATTAAGAAAACCTGATAATACAGGTAAAAGGCTATCCTTAAGAACACATGGGATCTACTACACTGATGGCTAGCCTTAAGAAGAGCTATTAATATTATCCACACAATCTAGATAATTTGGTATATACTCATGGTCCAGTTGAGGTATTCCTAGAAAGGTGAAGAGAAATGTAACAAACTTTGGAGGAGAACTGAAGAGATGACTCAGTAGGTTAAGAGCACTTGCTGCTCTTGTAGAGGGCTCCAGTTTGTTTCCCAGCACCCACATGGTAGCTTATAACCTCGTGCAACTCCTGCTCCAGGGGCTCCCATACCTTCTTCTGGCCTTTGCAGGTGTCAGGTCTCAAAGAAACCTGGGACAAAGGGCTAACTGAGGTGCCTACTAACATATCCCACCATCACCTAATACCTGTGGCTCCTCCCAGCTCTTCTCATCTCACCCCCTACCCTAAACCATGCTAGTGGGCACAGCTTTCCTTCCTTCAGCTTCTGATCTTATATAACTGAGGCATGTTGGCTACTCACTCCCTTGGCTTTGCTCTTGGTTCCCAGGTGCTCTCATGGTCCACCCTCCACCCCCTTCTCTTGCTCTCCTCACCGCTCCCCTCTCATGCCCCAGTCTATTCTGCTGGTCAGATTCAGGCTAGATCCTTCTAATCTGAACTTTCCCTCATTTCTACAATAAAAACTTCTCCTCAACCATATGTAGGCCACATCCTCATTTTCATTCATCAGGCAATGCACAAAAATGGTACACGCACATACATGCAGGCTATTATATGTTTGTTAGTGGCAATGGAAATGATGGAGGAGAAAAAGCAAAGTTAATAATGTATGAGAGGGAGGAAAACACTGAAGAGAAGCCAGTGAATATATGAAAAGGAATGTATTCTAGTGAGGGACTGGAGAGACTCAAGTAGAATACATAATTCTTTTATTTTTCTAGAGACAGGGTTTCTCTGTGCAGCTCTGGCTATCCTGGAACTCCCTGTAAACCACACTGGTCTCCAACTCAGAGATCCATCTGCCTCTGCCTCTCAAAAGCTGGAATTAAAGCCATGTACCAACACTACCCGGTGACAATTCATCTTAAAGGTGAAGGCTGGGTGTAAGAACTGAGAGAAGTGATAACTGGAAACAGTTGAGGCTCTCCTTTTATAAACTGCTTCTACTTCCTCTTGAAGATATATATATATATATAT
>NW_022196912.1:70083274-70087597 GCF_008632895.1 Mastomys coucha
ATATATATATATATATATATTTGAAAAACAAGCTCATCAATTTAAGGTGAACAATGGAGAGGACAGACTGGAGGTTTGGGAAGATGAGAGGAATTAAGTGTAGAAAAGCAAACGCTCTTCTTGCAGATGCAACCAAATAGAGACTTTAGCTTAGAACTCTCCATGGTTGGGTGTTCTTTTTGGTTTGAGTCTAGCCTTTAATGGCTGAGACGTCTCTGCAGCCAGGTTTTCCCTTAGCCAATTGCAACTGCCTGGGTGCTGGTGTGGAACTGGAAGGATTTAACCAAACTGGAAAGCAAGCAAGTGTGAAGTACCAAAGATCGAGCAATGTAAGACGGATTAGTGAAATTTAAAATGTAGGGTTAAGTGAAAAGTGAGAGTTAAAAGGCGACAGGCACTCGGGAGGCAGGAAGAAAAGGGGTTAAATAATTCAAATCTAGCCTCGGCTATATGATAAGACGCTGTTTCTATGGAGGAAGAGACCTATAAGGATGAATTATAGGTCTTGATAGGATTGCAGTTTGGAACCAAGGTTCCTAAGTCTAGTTCGTAAATCTAAGAACGTGGAAAACGGGTGCCACTGTTGTGCTTTCATTCCTAGCAGGTCATTGACCAGGGAAGTTTGGGTCACCCCTCGGTAGCTCTCCAAAGCACATTCCACTGACTCCTTTGTCAGAGAAGTTTAACAGACGCAGAAAGTACGGCTCTCACTTCCTCCTCCACCCTATTCACCCTGTCCGCCACTTCTAGCCTGGGGCGGGCTATGTAGAGGGCGGTCCCTCTCAGACTCACTCTTTGGATCCATGTTGGGCGACGCTAACCGCCGGCGAAGCACGTCTTTCCAGTCCATGGCTGACTCCCGCTCAGAGGACCCTACATTTGCTGTTTGTTAAAAGCTCCACCCACTACCAGCTGCGACGTCAGACGCCACCAAGACAGATGGAAGTTAAGAAGGACGCCTGAACGCCATCTTGGGCACGGGCGGAAGCCTTGGCTGAAAAGGGGGGGGGGGAGGAAAGATGCTGTAACTATTCCGGATACGGCGAACACGCTAGCGGGGACGAAAATCAGACATGAAGTAGATGAAAAAAAGTATCCTATAGAGGTGTCGCAGCTCACCAAGCCAGATTTCTAAAGGCCAGAAGAAGCCTGCGTGACTTTTTCCGCTTGGGCATTTGGCGCGTGCGCGCCACAAGATGTAGGACTCTATTGGCATTTCCGAATTGAGAAAAGCATTTTCGTCACATTTTGTTCTCTCTCTGGAAACCTTAACAGTTCCTAAGATGTAATAGACGCAGTATCCAGCCCTCTTGGATACTAAAAGTTTCAAAATTACCTTGGTTTGTTTGTTTATCTTCTCCATACTCAACAGAAGGCCGGAATTCAAGCCACTCAGGCCCCGGCGCCTCGTTCAGCGCGGTGCCTTGTGGGTAATGTAGTCTTCACCGCATTTATGGTTACTTTAAACACGAGTAGCGTGGTGAGTTGTTGAAAGAAGTGAACTTCGTTTGTCGACCCTCCGTACAGTTAAGTCTGAGCTCTTTCTGAACCTCACTTCCTTCCCTGTGATGTTTATGCTGCATTTCCCTGGTCCCTCTTCTCCGAAGAGTTTTGCGGCCCGGAAAGAGTTGTGAAGAGCAAAGGACCCTAGACTGGCTTTTCTTGGGGCTGCGATTGGTGGTTTCTGATCGACGTTATTTATTTCCCTGTTCTAGCTCCCTTGGTATCCTGCCCCTCTTCGGGACCGTCGTAATACACAGGAGTCAAACTGGGAAGTCCATGTGCTTTTTCCTCAGATTCGAAAATTGGAAGGTAACAGGCACCTGAGGGTTCCCGTTCCGTCTTCTGGTTTTGGGATTGCTACTGGTGTTGGATGTCCTTGGATCGTTGTTTAATGAATAGAACTCGTGTGCTCTCCTTACCATTAAATTGTTCCAAACATAATCGTGATTTGTTTGTGAGGGAGAAGCAAAAAGTCTCCATTTCAAGAACTGCGCTTTCACTATCCTCAGCCCCCAATACCTTAATTTTACATAGCAAAGAGAGGCTGTTTTATTTTTACGTCTCATTCAGTTCACTGCAGGATGACCTTCTATTTGTCTGGTTTTCGGAGCTTTCCGAAACTTTGGAAGAGCAACCCTTACTTTGAGCTAGGCCCTGCGACCTCTTCTGCCTCTTTCTTTCTCACGGTTCACTGTGTCATCGAGAACCAACAGAGATGGTTTTCTGTTAAACCTGCGACCCCTCCAAATAGCAAAACACTCAATCTACAGGTTACCAAAGCTAAAACACATAAGAAAGTAAATGACAGCGACAAGCAAGTTTCTTCTGATCCTCATTATTTTGCTGCTGGAGCAGCTAAGAAGAGATCCCTCATAAGCAGTAATCTTCAGAATTTAGGTCATGCCTTGCCTGTGAGAAGCACTGTCCAACTTCCAACTAAACCTTTGAATTCTGAAGAGTGGGATAAACTTAAAGAAGATTTCAAAGGAAAGGCCAGTTTTGAAGACTTCATCATTTCACAGATGGCACGCAGCTGTAGTTCAGTAGATGTGGCTAAGTCTCTCCTGGCTTGGGTAGCAGCAAAGAACAATGGCGTCGTGGGGTATAATTTACTCGTCAAGTATTTATATCTCTGTGTCTTTCATAAGCAGACATCAGAAGTTATTGATGTCTATGAAATCATGAAAGCCAAGTACAAGAGTTTAGAATCTGGGGGTTACACCCTTCTCATCCGGGGATTGATCCACTCAGACAGATGGAGAGAGACCTTGTTGCTGTTAGAAGACATTAAAAAAGTCATGGTCCCTTCCAAGAAGAACTACGGTGACTGTATAGAAGGAGCCCTCCTTCATCAAGATGTGAACATGGCTTGGAGTTTGTATCAGGAATTGATAGGTCATAATCTTATTCCTCTGTTGGAAACTTTAAAAGCCTTCTTTGATTATGGCAAAGACATAAATGATGATCACTATTCAAACCAACTCCTGGACATCCTTTTGTATCTAAAGAATAATCAGCTGTATCCTGGAGAGTCATTTGCACACAGTATAAAAACGTGGTTTGAAAGGTAATTTTGATTTTGTATATGTGTTGTGTGTTGTTTATTAGTTGCTAAGACTCATTCAGCTTATGCCTTTTCCTACCTTGAGAGACAAGTCATTTCTCCTTTATTTATTTATTTTTTTAGATTTATTTATTTATTATATGTAAGTACACTGTAGCTGTCTTCAGACGCACCAGAAGAGGGTGTCAGATCTCATTATGGATGGTTGTGAGCCACCATGTGGTTGCTGGGATTTGAACTCATGACCTTCCGAAGAGCAGTCCGTGCTCTTCCCCACTGAGCTATCTCACCAGCCCCGTCATTTCTCCTTTAAAACAAAATATTCTCCTAAGAAAGTAACAGGAATAATTTGTGTTACTTGCTACTTGTCACATAAAAGGAAATTATAGCACACCTTCTCTTCCTTCTAGAACTATATTTTATTTTCTGAGGCATCTAACGTGAATAATGGGCAACATTATATAGAGCAAGGCAAAGGTTTGTATTTGTGTGGGCATAGACATGTGGCAGCAACAGAGTTCGACTTTAGTTTTTTTTGTTTTGTTTTTGTTTTTTTAATCAAATTCCACCTTTTGAGACAAGAGTCTCTTACTGAACCTTGAGCTTAGCTTAGCATTTTGTCTAGACTCACAGATTAGAAAGCTGCCTGTCTTCTGGCCTACATTACTGGGATTACAGGTTCAGGCTGCTCTGCCAGACTTAGACATGGGGTCTAGGGATCCAAACTCAAATTTTGCCTGTGCAGCAGGTACTTTGCCAGATGATCATATTCTTATTTTCAAAGGTAGTAACTGAAATAATGTGCAGTAGGTAGGCTGTAGTCCCTGTGTTTCATCACTTACAGTGATTAGAGTGGATGGGCACTTCCGATCAGTCCTGATACTCAAGCATTAGATGGAGAACCATCTTTCCATTTTATTTTGAGTCTTGTCTTGTTTGGCTGTTGCTTTGACTATTGTTATTAACCACATAAATGTCTACTGCTTCAATCTGTGAGTGTGTGTGTGTGTGTGTGTGTGTGTGTGTGTGTGTGTGTATTTCTGAGAAGCCCTGGCTGTCCTGGACGTGGTTTGTAGACCAGGCTGGCCTTGAGTTCACAGAGATCCCCCTGCCTTTGCCTCCTTAGTGCTAGGATTAAAGGCTCGCACCACCACTGCCTGGCTGCTTCAGTCTTTAGTCTCTTTTCTTTCTTTTTTTATTTTTTTTTATTTTTTGTTTTTCGAGATAGGGTTTCTCTGTATAGCCCTGGCTATCCT
>NW_022196912.1:70087607-70090625 GCF_008632895.1 Mastomys coucha
CATGTCTGATTATCTTAACATACTTATTGAAGAAGAGTCAGAGTGTGAAAGATATCATAAGAAAATATTCTGAACTTCTCGGACTCATCCTTACAGAACGTCTACAGTGACTGTCTGTCTTTAGGTTCAGCAGGAATTTTTAACTTGTGGATAATTTGGTTTTATAATCTTTTTTTTTTTTTTGTAGTATTCCTGGAAGACAATGGAAAGGAGAGTTTACCACAATTCAGAAAAGGTAAAGACTATTATTTGTCTCTAATATGTTTGATTCTGATATAGTAAGTTCTGTTAGCATTGACTTTAAAATAGGAAAGGCTGGAGAGATGACTCAGAGGTTAAGAGCTGTTTTACTCTCCCATAGGATAGAGTTCAGTTCCCAGCCATCATATCTAGTGGCTCACAGCTGCCTGTAATTCTAGTTTTAGGGACTCATCTGCCCTCTTCTGCCCTCTGCCTGTACCTGCACTTACACACATGTACTCATACACACTCACATAAACACATAATTAAAAAAATAAATCTTAGGCCCAGCGGTGGTGGTGCACGCCTTTAATCCCAGCACTTGGGAGGCAGAGGCAGGTAGATTTCTGAGTTCGAGGTCAGCCTGGTCTACAGAATGAGTTCCAGGATAGCCAGGGCTACTCAGAGAAACCCTGTCTCAAAAAACCAAAAATAAATAAAATAAATAAATAAATAAATGAATAAGTGAATAAATAAATAAATCCTAAAGCCAGGTGGTATTGGTGGTGTGGTGTACCTCTTGAATCCTAGCACTCCGATGGCATCAGACAGATTTCTGTGAGTTTGAGACCAGCCTTGAAAGGAGAAACCTTAGTCTCAAAAAATCAAAAACAACAACAAACTCCCCCCCAAAAAAAGAACTTCAAAGGGGAGGGGAGCTTCCAGTAATTAAAAAAAAAATGTTTAAGAACATCTTAAAGATAGGATAATCAAGAATTTATAATTAAATTTCCTGAGGGGGGAAAACTATCTCTGTTGTTTTAAAAGTCTTGATTTGTAACCCAGACTGCTTCAAACATATAAAAAGCCTTAGCCTTCCAAGTGTTGGGATTACAGTCATGTAGGCAGAGACGTTGGAATGCTCAGAACATTTTCTCCCGTTGATACTTTGAGTTTGTGTTACACCTTAATGATGTTTGCCCTAGACTACAGACCCAGTTGTGTTCTAGGAATTACTTTAAAAGTTTCATCTAGGGCTGGAGAGATGGCTCCGTAGTTAAGAGAGCACTGACTGCTCTTCCTGAGTTCAATTCCCAGTGGTGGCTCACAACCATCTGTAAGGGGATCTGATGCCCTCTTCTAGTATATCTGAAGACAGCTAAGGTGGTGTACTCAAATAAAATAAAATAAATAAAAATTTTTTTAAAAAAGTTTCATCTGGCTCCTGCCATCTTTCCCTGTCACCACTGTGGTCAGTGTGAGACCATCGTGGCTGGTGCTCTCAAGAGCTCTGACAGTGCTGGAAGGCAGGGTAAACACAGATCCTCATCGGGCTTCTCCTGAGTTATCAGATTCTAACTGACAGAACTGGGAAAATTGTTGGGAACCTTACAGGCCTGTGGTGTGATCATTCACAGATCTAAAATTTAGAAAAAATAGCAGAATGTTCTGTTCACACCCTGTCAGTTTGTTCACTGTATTAACAACCTCAGTTGACATCATAAAGAAACAAGACAAAGACTGAAGGAGAGAAAGCCCTGAGACTTTTTCCTTTAAAAAACAAAACCCAAAAATTTTAGATTTTCACTTTATTCTGTGTGAAGGTCAGTGGACAACTTTCAGGAAGTCTGTTCTGTCCTCCCACCATGTTCATCACTTTAATTGAAATCAGGTTGTCAGGCTTGACCACTGTATTGGTAATGCATTTATCCACTTTAAACTCCTCTGATGGTGCTCGAGTGCCTCCTCTACACCCACTCAATTGTTTTGGATTCACGGATGAAAGACACACACACACACACACAGAGCTTTATTGTTAATATGCCCTAAGCTCAACACCAGCTAACACACTCTCTCCTCCGATATTCTTCAGTTATTACTAAAATCTATACTTCCATTTCTGCTACCCCAGACCCAATCTGGATAGAATGGGCTACTCTACCCCGATTCTTTTTTTGTTTGTTTGTTTGTTTGTTTTTTGTTTTTTGTGAGACAGGGTCTCTCTGTATAGCCCTAGATGTCCTGGAACTCACTCTGTAGACCAGGCTGGTCTAGAACTCAGAAATCCACCTGCCTCTGCCTCCCAAGTGCTGGGATTAAAGGCGTGCTCCACCACCGGGCTCTACCCTGATTCTTACATAGTGTTTGCTTTCTCTCCTGCAGCTCAAAGGCTTGATCTGCTTCCCCTCATGGAAACTCTTCTTCCCTTGTGCTCCCTTGCCCCAGAAATCTAAAGTCCCGCCTCTGTCTCCCTGCCTAGCCATTGGCAGCCGGCAACTTTATTTCACCAATCAAAGCCAACTGGGGGCAGGGACCCTCAGTGTCTTACAGGCTGACAGGCAGGTCCCATGTAATTTTGGGCGCCAAATTAACACAGATAGCATTAGATCCAGTCTGCTACAGCCACAGATGCCTTTACCCACTGAGCCGTTTTTTTGAAGCTGTTGTGGTTCTTCCAAGAGTGTAAAGCATATTATGTGTTATATATATTATATATTTATAATATTACATATAATATTATATATATATATATGTATATATATATATATCTACATATAGTACCTTAGTAGAAAAACTTTTTTTTTCATCTTTTTTTTTTTTCTTTTTCGAGACAGGGTTTCTCAATATAGCCCTGGCTGTCCTGGAACTCACTCTGTAGACCAGGCTGGCCTTGAACTCAGAAATCCGCCTGCCTCTGCCTCCCAAGTGCTGGGATTAAAGGTGTGTGCCACCACTGCCCGGCCTTTTTTTTCATCTTGCTGTCTAGAGATCCTCTCTTTTGGGTTTGGGTCTGGCATACTGATAGGTAATATCTTCAGGTTTACAAAAAAAAAAAAA
>NW_022196912.1:70090648-70096837 GCF_008632895.1 Mastomys coucha
AAAAAAAAAAAAAAAGAAAAATCAAATAAATGTGTTTACAAAGGAATATATGTGTATATATATATACACACACACACATATGCATATATATATATATATATATATAACATTTCCATTTCCTTTGGAATTACTCATTTTAGGAAAAAATTATTTCCAAGCCATTATTTAATACAAACCATTGCGATTACAGTGGCCAGTGTTCAAACTGTGGCAGAACCATAGAGTCTATTCATCTGAGTCCAGAAGAGTATGAATTTCTCAAGGAAAAAATCATGAGGGATGTGATAGATGGCGGCGACCAGTATAAGAAGACAACACCTCAGGTGAGTCTAACGGCTCAACTGTGCTCTTAGATTTCTTGTCTGTAGTGGAGGCCAACAATTTTTTTCTTGTAAAAGCCAAAGATCTGGGTCTGTGAGAGCCAGGGCGTCTCCATGTAGTCTCTTGTAATGGTTTCGTTATAGTTAAAACAGTAGTGGACAGTGTATAAATGACTGATTGTGACAGTTCCATTGAAACTATTCACAAGGACTAGGAAGATGGCTCAGTGGGTGACGTGCTTGCTATGCTAGCTCGAGGACCTGAGTGTAGATGCCTAACACTCCTGTAAAAGCCAGACATGGTGGCCCATGCACATCAGGGAGGGCACGGAGGAGGTGGATCTGAGGGCTTGTTGGTCAGTCTCAGTCAGTCTAGCTGTAATAGGGATCTCAAGGTTCAGTGAGAAGGCCTATCTCAAGATATAACGTGGAGAGTGAGGATGGAAGACTCCACAAGTTTCCCTCCAGCCTCTATATGTTCTTACATGGGCACATACACCCTGCCCCTGCAGTAGGCTAGAGTTAGCCCGTGGTTATAATTGCATCTTCCACAGATTAATTTTAGAGTTTTGTAGAATAATTGGGTATATCACAATTTATTGAAGTCAGTCTGTCCAATCATAATTTCAATGTTAAAAGTTGGGTGTGGGTCCATGCTTCGCCCTATTACAGGGCACATCTGCTTGCGAGGTGAAATGAGAGGAGTTGACCGTGCGCTAGGCGAGGGCAGGGCTTCAGGGAAGAGGGCCACAGACAGCGTCTAACCCAGAGTTGGGGGTAGGGGGGCAGCTGCAGCTTAGCTCAACGTGATTGTCCTTAGCTCGGCTGCAGTTGTGGCTGGAAGCAGAGAGAGGTCTTCTGTGGGAGGCTCCACGCTTCCCATGGTGAATCTTGATGAAAGAGACAATCCATGGTTCTAAACTGTTTACTGACTGTTCATGGAAAATGCGTGCATACTGTACCAACTTCTCAGGGTGATCCTGAGATTAAATACCTTTTGCAGGGAGGAATGTCTGGGAAGGGAAGCTTATTGGTTAAACTCTCAGGGCCTCTAGGTACCTCATTACCATGGAGAACTCTGTTCTGGGCCTATGTGACCACAAGTCACATTTCCTTATGTAGGAAGTGTGGCACATGTTCCAGGAAATGGGGAGGTGCCTACCGTCTCAGGTGTGAGTTTCCGGGGTCTCAACCCACTCTACCCACCGCTGCTTCCTGGCATGGTTTACTGTCCCACAGTTGGGTGCTTGAGTTTTCCTCTAAGTACTATTTTTAGCAAATTTTTCTTTGTTTGTCTGTGTTTTCTTTTTTTTGGAGACAGGGTCTCACTGTAGCTCTGGCTGCCCTGGAACTCACTTTGTAGACCAGGCTTGCCTCTAACTTACAGAGATCTGCCTGCCTTTCCCCCTTTCTGGTTAGTGAGTAACCTGTGAAGTAGCATCCCGAGACCCTGCTGATAGGATAGCATGTTACCTATTGCACTGGCTGGTTTGTGTGCCAACTTGACATAGGCTGCAGTTATGGCAGAGAAGGGAGCTTCAGTTGGGGAAGTGCCTCCATAAGATCCAGCTGTGGGGCATTTTCTCAATTGGTGATCAAGGGGGTAGGCCCCTTGTGGGTGGTGCCATCCCTGGGCTGGAAGTTCTGGGCTCTATAAGAGAGCAGACTGAGCAAGCCAGGAGAAGCAAGCCAGTAAGGAACATCTCTCCATAGCCTCTGCATCAGCTCCTGCTTCCTGACCTGCTTGAGTTCCAGTCCTGACTTCCTTTGGTGATGAACAGCCATGTGGAAGTAAGCCAAATAAACCCTTTCCTCCCCAACTTGCTTCATGATCATGATGTTTGTGCAGGAATAGAAACCCTGACTAAGACACCTATTAACCTTTTACCCAGTGATTTCAGCATTGTGGAAAGGATCACTACTTTTTGACATTGCAAAGAGGTGCTTTTGTCCCTGTGCCACATCTAGTAACTAACATGTATGAAATATTGTCACCAGTGCAGACATATCAGGACTTTTTCATTATCCCCCCTCTTTGTCTCTCTCTCTTTCTCTCTCTCTGTCTCTCTCTCAGGACTCATTGCTATCATTCTGTCGATTTTCTCTGACTTGGCTAGTGGGAGTCCCTCCAAGCCAGTTCCTGTCTCTCTTGACGCTTGTCCATCCCTATCCCAGACTCTTCCCCCTAAGGTGCTCCTACCCCAGCTGTGGAACTCCTCTCATTGGATTCTTTGGTTCAACACCACCAATGGCTCCACAGGGCTAGGATTCATTTTAAATACTTGCTTATTCTAAATGAATAGAAGGAAGAGTTGTTCATTTTTCTGGGCTGATTTGAACTCAAATGAAACCTTTTCCTTGGATACTGTCAGCTGTGGATTCCAGACAGTGTGGCAAATAGCAGAAGGATTTGATGTATTTAATCAGCCCAACTCACATAGCAGCTGAGTCTATTCATAGATGTTGGGGACAGTTTTTTCCTTGGCTCTTTATTGGTATCATTTCCCCTTTCATCCTACTTCTTGTAGTATAAGAGGCTTACACTATTAAAAGATAATAGCTAGCCAGGCAGTGGTGGCTCAGGCCTTTAATCCCAGCACTTGGGAGGCAGAGGCAGACTGATTTCTGAGTTTGAGGCCAGCCTGGTCTACAGAGTGAGTTCCAGGAAAGCCAGGGCTATACAGCGAAACCCTGTCTCTAAAAACCTAAAAAAAATAAAATAAAAAATAATAGCTATCATATTTAATAATTACTGTCAATGAAAAAAATGCAGCTCTCATCTTAAAGGGAGTGTTGTAGTTTACTCTGGAATCAATTATAAGTGACCATGGCCTGGAATGTAGATTCAGTTGCCCCAAATTGCATGTTCCAATGTGGTAACAGTTTCATTACACTTTTGTAGGAACAAAACAAAAAGTCCTAAGTCAAGATACTTAAAAAACTCTATGGTGGCAATATCACATAGGCAGGCTATGGTGAAGTGGGGAGATCTCTGTTATAGGCCTCGGATGCCCTGATGGCAATCTTAGCCTTTGGGCTGGTGGAAGCTAAGTGTTTGTTTCCAAAAGTATTTAGCTAATGGTCACAAGGATGTTAGGTCACACACAGAAGTGGACAATAAATGGCTATTTAGAGGCTTAATATAGCCCAAGATAATTCTGCCCTGGACCTTCAACATTCTTACTTTCTATAATCACTGGCATTCCAATCAATCAATCAACCATTTAGAATGTTGGATATAGCTGCAGCTTTTTTTTTTCTCGAAACTTCATTTAACATCACATATGTCATGTACCTCTCAACCTGTTATAGTCACAAAGTCCAAAAGCTTCACAAGGATACTAGCATTTCAAAGTCAGGAAGCTCAGGATAAAAATAGCTGTGGTTAGGTTACATGGCTGTATTGATTTGGGATTTAATATCTGCAGGATAGGTAAGGCAGGAGTGGGTTTAAAGCACTTCTGCTGAATAGGAGTGAAACCAGCTCATTCTGAGCCCAGAGGGAGGAAATTAAAGGTGATGGGTAAGTTGGGTGGAGAGATGAGATAAAGAACTTAGTGCTTTTGTTCAGACTTCTAGTTTCTCTGAAGTGCAGGAAGCAAATTGCTCATTTAAAGGGAAGAAAAATGATGGTAGCCTCAGGGATCTTGAAGAGTTAATGTCCTGGAAGTTTGGGCTGTTTGTGAAAAGACGAATCTGAGTGTGGCTCTGGTGCCCCAGCTGAGCCTGGAGGGCATGTTACTAATGGCATCATCTGTCACAACAAGCCATTGTGAAGTCCGGCCATCTAGCTATGGGAACAGAAAAGATAGGTGAATTTGATGGTGTGAGCATATGCTAGTGTGGTACAATTGGGGGATAGTAAGAGCTGAGAGTGGGGGGGAGCAGTGGTGCTGAGTGAGCCTGAGGTTAACAAAGAAATGAGGGCGGGTGGGTGGGAGCTAGTGGACTTGGAGCAAGAGACGAGAGGACAAGACGAGAGGAACGAACGGGAGTGCCTTGCAGAGCAAGCTTAGAGGGCACAGGGGTGGCAAACAGATTTCCATCAGTGCTGCCTTGAGTTGGACTCAAGTGTATGTGGAGGGCAGATGCTGACAAAGCTAGGTAGAGTCAAACTCGTAAACCCAAGCCTGAAGTGAATACCAGCAGCTCCACAGAGATGCTGAGAGTGGCCGGGAAAATGATCTATTTTCATTTTGTTTACTTTTTTTTCCCTTTCAGTTCTAGGGATTAAACCCTGGGCATTCTGCATGGCAGTCAAGTGCCCTACCATTGCACTATGCTGCTAGTCCTATACAATACTCTGTATCTTTCCTTCCCTCCATTGGCCTGCCCTCTTTTCAAAGTCTGTTTCTTTTCTTTTCTTTTCTTTTTAAATACAGAGCTTCTGCCAGGTATGGTAGCTCATATCTTTAATCCTACTTTCTAGAGGCAGAGGCAAGTGGATATCTGAGTTTGAGGCCAGTCTGATCTACAGAGTTTTGAGACAGCCTGGCTTGGCAAACCAATGAAAAGGCTTTATTGTGTAGCCCTTGTAGACCTCAACTTGCTATGTAGACCAGGCTGGCCTTGAACTCATAGAAATATGCCTGCCTCTACCTCCTAAGTACTGGGATTAAAGACATGGGCCACCACACCTGGCCCTCCCCCTGTATGATAATTGCAACCACATCTATGAAATACTTGCAGTGTGCCAACATTTTGCTTTGCCACTTGGGTTGAGGATGAAAACTGAGTCAGGTAACCAAATTCTTCATCAATATGCTGGTGTCTGGAATAATGCATAACAAAGAAGAAGAGGTATAGAATGATATAGATCAAGGGTCAGCAAACTGTGGATCACAGAGCAGATCAGCCTGCTATTTGTTTTTGTAAATAAAAATTTGTTGGAACACAGACAAACTGATTTATTTAGGTACTACTTGCAACTGTGTTTGTCTTGAAGAGTTGAGTAAGTACATAAGACCATGTGGCTGTGAGATTCCCGGAGGGACCCCCACACTCAAATCCCAGGAGCGACGACCCCACACACCACCAAGACACAGACTTGATGCAATCCACAAGAGGCTTTTTATTCCAGCTAGCTGGGATGAGACTCATAACCCTCGCAGGGGTAGAGGAGTCTGGCCCTGAGCAAGGTCTTAGGCAGCTTTTTATTCCTATGCAGTTGCTGGGGCAAAAGGGAAGACTGGGGTAAGGGGAAGGTAAGGGGTGGTTTCTGATTGGTGCTGGCCCTCGCTAGGTCCAGGGGCAGGCTAGCCACCTGGCAATTGTTTTGGGCCAGGTTGTCTTGGTTCCCTTGTTTCTGGATTCTTGGGAACTGGCCTCCCATTATTTTTAGGTTCTGGGAGCCAGTCTCCCACTAAGTTTAACTAATGGCTAAATTCCCACAGTACAGTTTGAAAACTTAATCTTACATGGCCTGCAGAGCTGAAATATTTACCTTTCAGCACCGCGGGCCGGCCTTTCTCGGCCTCTCTCAACCCATGGGGGAACAGGATCCTAGTCAGGTTGACAAGGTGTTGGCGGAGAAATAATGGCAGACACAACACAAGGAAGTGCAGGATCTAAATGTATTTCTCAAAATTGGCATCAGACTTTTACAGTCATTACAAAAGAGAAAAGAAAAATCTGGCAGCTCAGCGGTCAGGGTACTTCTGAGGCCATCTAAAATACACTGGGTCTAAAACAACAGTCATCTCCTCTGGACAGGTGCTGCACCCCCCCCCACCCCCCCCCACCGGGCCCAAGTACTCTCGGGCTCGGGTCCGCATGAGGCTTGAAGCTCAAATCTTGAATCTCGAATGCTGACTGTTATACAATGTCTCTCTCTCTCTCTCTCTCTCTCTCTCTCTCTCTCTCTCTCTCT
>NW_022196912.1:70096920-70105780 GCF_008632895.1 Mastomys coucha
ACACACACACACACACACACACACACACACACTTGGCTCAAGGTCCCGCCCATCCTTAGTAAAACACCCATTATGCTAATCTTCTGGGCTAGTAGAGACCTGTCCCATTCTTGCTAATTCCTAGGAGTGGCTCAGCTGTCATATGTGACTGAGAATGAGGATTCTACTTGACCTTGCCCAGGGATAAACAACTCCCATTCTGTAATATTCTTTATGAAATTCCAAGCCAGGGTTTGGCTAAGATGTTGGAACATTGGTAAAGGTCAGAGAGCAATGTCCAATTTTGTTTAGCTATAGTAAATCATATCTTGGTGGGCACCTAGCTCTTGAGTTCACAAGGGCATATCTAGGCTACCTCTGAGGTAAGGAATGCCACAAATGAATTTCAAGAGACTGGCTTCCTTTGAAGCTTTTTCCGCCTCTGGTCTGTGGCCAAGCTTTTGGGCTTGTCACGAGACCTCATTGGAGTGGGCGTGACAGTTCTGCCCGTTACAGAAAACATTTGCCAACCTGTGATATAGGTGAGTAGCAGAAGTCTCAGTGGAAGGAAGGAGAGACATGAGTTAAAGGAGCAGTGGGAAGAGAAGGCCTCAGTGTCCGTGGTCTGTCCTGTGTTTGTTGTCTGTACAGGATGAGTTGATAGGGATAAGATTGAAATACTGAAAGCTAGGCAGGCAGCTTCGGGTGCTCCAGCCGAGGTGAGGTAACAGCTGCTTGGTAAGGTCATCTAAGGAGTAGCTGTGCTTTGGGAACATCTTAGGGGACAGCCCAGGTTTTGAGTTTGTTACAGTGCCTAGGGAGGAGGGAAGATAGGATGTGCAGAGTCTGAAGTGGGTCCTGGGATGGGTGACTCCCTATTTATCTTCTTCCCCTCCCTCTGGAATGACAGTGATCAGAAAGAGGTATGAGGACATGATGATACTCTAATTTCTGTACTGAGTTTTAGTGCTAGAAGATGAGGACTTGGGTCAAGCTTTGAGGGGAGAGTTAATGTTGGAGGTTTGGGATGCCAATCCTAAGAATGCCGGAGCTCACCCAGAAAGAGAGAGAGGAGTAGAGTGATAGGTTCAGTTGAGAACATGGTGGGGATGGATGGGGAGGCACGTAGGAAAAAAGGTCAGAGTCCCATAATGGTCAGGACAGTGTTCAGTGCAATGTCATAGCCTTCAAAGCTGTGACAGAGCCGTGGGGATTTGGTAAGAAGAGGACTGATGAACAGCGACTTAGTAACCAAGAGGTCACCGATGGCCACAGGGATAGCAGGTTAGGTGGTACTGTGAGGAACAAGCTCAGCTGGTTAGAGCAGCAGAACGAACACATTCAGCATAAACCTGCTTTTAAAACAAGAAAGAGATGAGTTGTTCGTGGCTAGAGAATGCTGGGGGCAAGAGGAGAGGGGGAGTGTATTTGCCTGTTCACAGGAAAAAGATGCCTACTGAAGATAAAATTGTTGAGGGAGGGTTGAAGAGATGATTCAGTGTATAAGAGCACTAGCTGTTCTTCCAGAGGACCCGGGTTCAATCCCTAACACCCACGTGGCAGCTCATAACTTAACTATCTGTAACTTCAGTTCCAGGGGATACAGCACTTTCTTCTGCTTTCTGTGTGCACTGTATACATGCTACACAGATATACATACATGCACACAAAACACTCACAGACACACACAAATCTTAAAAAAGACTGTTCCTCCCCCCCACGCCCACCAAAAAAAAGCCCCAGACCAAAAGCACAGCTCTCATTCTCTGGATTGTACAAAGGGGAAAGTTGAATAAGCAAGTTGGAATGCTTATATAGCAAAGGGAAAGAATTACAAATGTACATGGTTCAAAAATAGGCATAGGGGCTGACAGAGTGGCTCAGCCAATAAAGGTGCTTGCCACCAAGCTTAATGACCTCCAGAAGCCACACAGAAGGAAGGACTGAATCTACAAGTTGTCCTCTGACTTCCACATGCACCGTGGTATATACATACGTGCGCGCACACACATACAAACACACATACACACATGTTAAAAGAAGAATTGCCAAGAAAAGAGCACTGATGGAGAGGTAAGAAATGAATCTCACCCTAGACTATAGGAAAGAGCGTGATGGGCATGGATGATCATTGTGTTATCTCTCAGTATCCATCAGGGATGGATTCCAGGACTCCGTGGGTCAAAACTCTGTGGATGCTTAATGCTCTTCCATCAAATGATGCACTGTTTGCATGTGCAAAGTATAGTGAATTTGAATTCATGGGTGTTCATCTGTGGTTGTGTGACTTAACATTGTTTCTGACAGAGCTTGCCTCACTGAGGTTGTATATAATTGAAGCTGGACATGGTACACCGTGTAGTCCTCATACTTGGGAAGATGTAGCCAGTAGGTCAAGGCCAGCTGTAGCAAGACCAATCTTAAAAACAAAACAAATACCTCCAAGAGCAAGAGTTTGGTTGACTAGATGGGGCAGAAGGGTGCCTAGAGAATAATTAACGTGACCCACACGGGTCAGAAATTAACAGGAGAGGAAAGTAGACAGTCTCAAGAGTGCCATGCAAGATAAGTCAAGGCACTGAAGGCTTTGGGTTTGGGTATTTTGTTTTTCTTACATCTCCCCCCACCCCTGCACCACCCCCCACCTGGCTCCAGCCCCATTCAGGCCATATTTATTTCATATCTATGAGTACACTGTCCCTGTCTTCAGATACACACCGGCAGAGGGCACTGGATCCCTTTACAAGATGGTTGTGAGCCACCATGTGGTTGCTGGGAGTTGAACTCGGGACCTCTGGAAGAGCAGTCAGTGCTCTTAACCTCTGAGCCATCTCTCCAGCCCCCTGTTTTTCTTTGTATTTTTTTTTTCTTTTTGGGATCAAACCTGAGGCACCCCACTTGCTTAGGTAAGCACCTACTGCTGAGCCATCCCCCCAGCCTATAGAAAGAAAGGGAATGTCAGCTGTAACAGTACACACCTTTAGTATTTGGGAGGCAGAGGCAGGTGGATCTCTATGAGTTCAAGGCCAGCCTGTCCCACTTAGCTAATTTCAGTACAGTAGGGCTCCATAGAGAAACCTGTTTCAAAAAGCAAAACAGGAAAAAACAGAAGGAGGGTGGATGGGCAATTCGCATCTGTCCTTTGGGCCTATGGGGAATTGGTTCTAGGACCTCAAGCTAAGGTTTTGAACTCTGAGAAGCAGAATTGAAAGGCATCCACAGTTCCCCACCCCCAACAAAACAAAGAGCACAACAACCATAACAGAATGGCACATTACTCCAGTCTAGCCAAGATGTTGTCAGGTTTGGTTTCTCCTAAGCACCTCTTGGTATAAAGTGACTTTTTCCTGCTGTGTCCTCATGTGCCCTGCTGTACCTTCCCCAGGGTCTTTGCATGTGGCTACATTTTTCTTGTTATGATATTAGTAGTTTGGGATTAGGGCTCTTCCTTCCTTCCTTCCTTCCTTCCTTCCTTCCTTCCTTCCTTCCTTCCTTCCTTCCTCCTCCCACCCTCCTTTCCTCCCTCTCTTCTTCCCTCCCTCCCTTCTGTCTTCCCTTCCTTCCTTCCTTCCTTTTTAATGTGTATGGGTATTTGTGTACCACTTGCTTTCTTGGTGCCTGCAAAGGCCAGAAGAGGGCACCGATCTCCCTGGAACTGGAGTTGTAGTTGGTTGTGAGCTGTCAAGTGGTTGCTGAGAATCCAACCCTGGTACTCTGGAAGAGTAGCCAGTGATTTCAACTTCTGGGCCACCTCTCCAGCTCTGCAACCCATTCTTATGACTTCATTTTGCCTTATTTTGTTGTTTGTTTGTTTATTTGTTTTGATTTTAATTAACTAGCTAATTAATTAACTTTGCATCCAGACTTCAGTTTCCTCAACCTCCCCAATTCCCTCCTCCTCCTTTTCTCTTCAGAAAAGGGAAGGCCTTAGCATATCAAGTTGCAGTTAGACTAGGTACATCTGACGGGCGGGCGGTGGTGGCGCACACCTTTAATCCCAGCACTTGGGAGGCAGAGGCAGGCGGGATTTCTGAGTTCGAGGCCAGCCTGATCTACAGAATGAGTTCCAGGACAGCCAGGGCTACACAGAGAAACCTGGCTCGAAAAGCCAAAAGACTAGGTACATCTTCTCCGACTGAGGCTAGAAAAGGCAGCCCAATAGGGGAAAGGGTCCCAAAGGCAGGCAACAGAGTCAGAGACACCTCTTGCTCCTGCTGTTAGGAGTCCCACGTGAAGACCAAGCTACCCAACTGTTACATATGTGCAGAGGGCCTAGGTCAGGCCCTTGCACACTTCCTGGTTGGTGGTCCAGTCCCAGTGGGCCCAGGCTAGTTAATTCTGTAGCTGTTCTTGTAGTGTCCTTGACCCTTCTGGTAATCTTCCTACAATTCCCTCCTATAATCCTTCCCCTCTTCCACAGGATTCCACACGATCTACCTAATGTTTGGCTGTAGTCTCTGCATCTGTTTCCATCAGCTGCTGGGTGGATCCTCTCTGATGACTTATGCTAGGCTCCTGTCTGCAAGTACAGCAGAGTATCATTAACAGTGTCAGTAGAAGGCTCCCTCTCATAGGATGGGTCTCAAGCTAGACCAGCCATTGGTTGGCCATTATCCCAATTTCTGCTCCATCTTTATCCCTACACATCTTGTTGGCAGGACAAATTGTAGGTCGAAGCTTTTATGGCTAGGTTGGTGTCCTAGTCCTTGCAATGGAAGTCTTGTCTGGTTATAGGAGATGGCAGGTTCAGGCTCCATATTCCCTATTGCTGGGAGTCTTGGCTAGGATCACCCTCAGGTTCCTGGGAGTTTCCACTGCCTTAGGTTTCTAGCATGTCCCAGAGATGCCCTCGCCCAGTTCCAGTTGTATGTCCCAGTCCTCTCTCCCTCTGTGGTCCTCCCCTCCCCTGCTCCCTCCTGTTCCCATCCCCACCCCTACCTCAATGCAGTCCCCTCCCCTGTCCACCCATGATGTATGTTCCATTCCCCTTCTCAGTGAGATTCCCATGTCCTTCCATGTTTCTTTGGCTTTTATTTGAGGTAGGACCTCTCAAGTGCTGAGCTAACACACTAGAATCCACATGACCTGTTTAAGGGTGTCCCCAGCTGCCTGAAATGGCTTATGCCTATAATTCCAGCTCTCTGGGAGGTGAAGACAGGAGAATGGGAGATCAAGGTCATTCTTTGTTATATAGCAAGTTAAAGGCCACCTCGGGTTACATGAGACCTTATCTCAAAAAAACAAGTTAAGTTTAAAGATTCTCCGAATATAGTAACATTCTGAGAAACTGAAAGATCAGACTTCAAAACATAGAATTTGGTGCCGTATGATTCATCTCATAATACTATTATACAATATATATATATATATATATATATATATACATACATACACACACTTTTTTTTTTTTTTTTTTTTTTTTTTTTTTTTTTTTTTTTTTTTTGGTTTTTCAAGACAGGGTTTCTCTGTGTAGCCCTGGCTGTCCTAGAACTCACTCTGTAGACCAGGCTGGCCTCCAACTCAGAAATCCACCTGCCTCTGCCTCCCAAGTGCTGGGACTTAAAGGCGTGTGCCACCACCACCCAGCGACATTTCTATTTTCAATTCATTTATGAAGGTTTATTTTTATTTTTGCTTACTTGTATGCCTGTGTGTGTGTGGTAGAGCTGGGGTGTTGTGCATATGTGACTGCTGAGCCCACAGAGGACAGAAGAGGGAATCGTATCCCCTGGAGCTGAAGCACAGGCTGTTGTGAATGCTCGCTTATCTGATGAGCCATCTCTCCAGCTCCAGATTTTTACTTTACTAGGCTATGTTTGGCATAGAAGAAAGTGCACATAAAGTGTTTAGCTTGGAAAGTTTTGACATATGTGCTTGCTATGCAAGCCAGACAACCTGAGCCCAAGACCTAAAACCACAGTGGAAGGAGAAACCAAATTCTGAAAGTTGTCCTCCGGTTTTACACCCATGTGTGGTATGCACCTGTCTGCACTCATGTACACACACACTAATAATACATAAAATAAAAATTCATGTTATCTGTGCTTTTGTGTAAGTTCCCCATGACTGCCTATTGACTTTGGATTGATGACTTAAAACAACAGAGATTATTGGCTCACAGATTGAACGCTAGAAGTGTGAAATCAAGGTATTGCCATGCTGCATCTGAAGGCTCCAGAGAGTCCTTGCTGCATAGCAGCTTTCCTGTAGGGGAGAGAAGATGTAAGAGCAAAGAAGGCAACTATTTTAGTTTTCTGATTTAATTAATTCATTGTGAGACACAAGCAGTATTCTGTTTTGTTTGTTTATTATTGTTATATTTATTTATTTATCACCCAAGCAGTCCTGGCTGTCCTGGAACTCACTGTGTAGGCTGGCCTTGAACTCAAAGATTTACTTGTCTCTGCCTCCCTAGTTCCAGGATTAAAGACATTTACCACCCCCACCTCAAACCCAAGTGGAGCTTGTTTTGTTGTTTTTTGTTGTTTGCTTGCTTGCTTGCGTATTTGTTTTGAGACAAGGTCTCTGCATAGCCTTGGATGGCTGTCCTGGAACTCACTATGTAGACCAGGCTGGCTTCGAACTCAGAGATTCACCATTCCTCCCCTAACCCCAAGTGTTGCGATTAAAGGTGTGTACCACTTTACTGAGCACAAATTTAGTCCTTAGCTCAGGTTGCCTAATATTAATTATTAGCCCAGACTGGCTTTGAACTCATGACAAGCAGCCAGCCTCACCTTTCCTACAGCCAGGATTTTAAGTGTGAGCCATCAGCCACACTTTCTGTTTTAAATATTCGTTTGCAGTTCTTAGTTTGGCCACCAGGTGGCAATAGAGTACCGTATAAATTCCAGGTCAAGTCAATCCTGTTAAAAAGATTTGCAAGTTTCTCAAACTGACAGGTGACTGTCGTTTTGTTTTCAGTTAAGGGGTATTGAAATTCTTAACAACAACAACAACAAAAATTTTGCTCACATAAGAATTCAGTTCTTGGGGCTGGAGAAATGGCTCAGCAGTTAAGAGCACTGATTGCTTTTCCAGAGGTCCTGAGTTCAATTCCCAGTGAACGCACAACCATCTGCAGCAGGCATCCTATGCTATCTTCTGATGTGGCTGAAGACAGTGACAGTGTGCCCACATACATGAAATAAATAAATAAATCTTAAAAAAAAAAAAGAATTCAGTCCTTTAGGGTTGGAAAGTGAGCTGGTTGGTAAAGCATTTGACTAGTACTCAAAGGCCTGGGTTTAATCCCCAGTACCTCATAAACCTGACGTGGTAGCACACACCTGCAATCCCAGCAGGTAGAAACAGAAACTCACGGCTCATCCTTGACTACATAGTAAGCACAGAGCCAGCTTGAGACGTTCAAGATTGCCTCAAAGACAGACAGACAAATAAACTTACATAATCTTTATTTAGGAAAATGTCCTTGTGCAAAAGTAGAGATATGGTAAGATGGACTCCCCTCCCCTTGAGTGGGACTGTCTTGTCATGCATGCCTCCACCTTTCCTCCTTTGCCTGACATTAATTTGACATAATTTCTAGCAGTTATTTATCCTATAAATTATAGATTCACTTTCAGGTAGCTTTCATTGTTTCTCTTATCTTAAAATCATATTTATAGCTAAGTGATGGTGAAGCACGCCTTTAATCCTAGCACTTGGGAGGCAGAGGCAGGTGGATTTCTGAGTTCAAGGCCAGCCTGGTCTACAAAGTGAGTTCCAGGACAGCCAGGGCTATACAGAGAAACTGTCTCGAAAAACCAAAAAAAAAAAAAAAAAAAAAGTTCTGTGCCCCAGTGTAGGGGAATGCCAGGGCCAGTAAGTGGGAGAGGGTTGGGTGGCAGGCATGGGGAGGGGGGAGGCAACAGGGGTTTGTTTTTGTTGTTTTTGTTTGTTTCTTTGTTTTTTGAAGGGGAAACTGGGAATGGAGAAATTTACATGTAAATAAAGAAAATATCTAATAATAAAAAATAAATAAATAAAAGAAAAAAAGAAAAAAATACTTTAGGATGACAGGTAAAGTGTTTGCTTTGCAAGCTTGAGGATCTGAGTTCAGATTCACATAAAAGTCAGGTGTGGCAGTGTATGTTAACCTTAGTGCTGGGACAGGGAGAGACAGGACGGTTCTGGAGGCTTGATAGCTAGCCAGTCTAGAGGAAACTCCAGGTTCAGTGAGAGACCTTCCCTCACAGAGTAAGTTGGAAAGCAGTAGAGGAAGATACCCAGACTTAAGTTCTGGCCTCTGCACAAATACAGTCAGGCACCTGCATGCATATACACACCTACCCCACACAGGCATACACATTCATACAGACACAGAGTGAGAACTTGAGAGCTGGTTTCTGTGGTGTTATATCTATTGATGCTTCTGGTTTAAAAATATACTCTTGATAGTCTTTAAAATTAGAACTATTACATGGGTACATTTTATGAAAATTTTGTTCAACACAAGAAATAAATAGTATCAGTGAGAAAGAACTGCATTAGATATCTTTACAAGTTTCTTTAATTATACAACCTAATAGACCACTTTTTAAAATGGCAAAACAATTTATATTTAGAAGTAGACAGCTGGACTTAATTTACTTGGTGCCAGTTTTGTTGGCAATGTCCACAGCCTCTGTTAGGAGTGAGATAAGCAGAAATCTCTCTAGAGTTCTCATTGGATGCTCATCTTGGCCTCCTCAACGTCATGGAGTTTTCTTACA
Organism: Mastomys coucha; assembly: GCF_008632895.1. Lineage (NCBI taxonomy): Eukaryota > Metazoa > Chordata > Mammalia > Rodentia > Muridae > Mastomys > Mastomys coucha. The sequence goes on from NW_022196912.1 coordinate 70,105,614, forward strand.
GTCTGTTCAATGAGATGCGACCTTGTCAAAATGTTGTGCTCCTAATTAGCCAGAATTTGATGTTGGCGTATGGTGGTCCAGATGGTTTCTCCCCAGGGCACTCCTCATGGATATTTGGTGCTATCTTGGGAGCAGAAAGTCTTGAGAATTATAAAATAAAATGCAGA
>NW_022196912.1:70105790-70123398 GCF_008632895.1 Mastomys coucha
ATGGTTTTAAATTTTCTCTTGATTGTTGTTTCAGATAGGATGTCACTGCTCATGTTCGCCTCAGATTCACAGTGTAGTTCAAGCTAGCCCTGAACTCACCATTGTCTTGCCTTCTGATACTGTTCACTGTGCCCAGCTCTAGCTATGTCTTTTTAGCTTTGAATTTGGCTGTTCGAGAGATGTGGGTTTCTATGCTTTCAGGTATCACTATTTTTAAAAAATTTTTAAAGATTTATTTATTTCATATATGTGAGTACACTGTCACTGTTTTCAGACACACCAGAGGAGGGCATTGGATCCCCATTACGGATGGTTGTGAGCCACCATGTAGTTGCTGGGAATTGAACTCAGGACCTCTGGAAGAGCAGTCAGTGCTTTTAACTGTTGAGCCATCTCTCTAGCCCTCAAGTATCACTTTTATTTATTTATTTTTAATATATATATGAGTGTTTTGCTTGTATGTATGTCTGCCACCACTTGCATGCCTGGTGTCTGCAGAAGACAGAAGAGGGCATCAGATCGCCTGAAACTGGAGTTACAGGAGGTTGTGAGCCATCTCATGGATGCCAGGAGCTGAACTCTGTGTTTGCTTGTTTGTTTTTTAACCAAATCTCAATCATTTGATTTTTACCAGTGAAGACTCGGGAGCCAGATGCTGGGGTAAAAGCCTGCTAGCTCAGAGAGACAGAGAAAGCACCCAGCTGACCTTCCTCCTCAGCCAGTGTCCCAGAAGGAATTCACCTCTCTCACGCCTCTCAAAAAACCTTCAAACTGAAAGTCCCTCCCTTCTACTTCCTGTGTGTCTCTCTGTCCTTCTGACTCCTGCTTAGTCTCTAGATTTTTTTTCTTACGTTCACTTACTGTCAACTGGTTGCTTTCTCTGCCTCTTGACCTACGGTTCACTTTATCTAACCTTGTTTACAATAGTCAAGCAGAAACCTTGAATTAAAGGTGTGTGCTAAGGCTGAGCCACATCATAACTAAAAAAACATTTTTTTCCAGTAAATAACACAATCTCGGGTTCACAATGTGATTAAATGTCCTGCAACACCTCTGCAAGAGCAGTAAATACCATTTTAATGAAAGCGTTGACAGCCAGCCCTGGCTGACCTGAAATTCTTATGTAGACCAGGTTGGCCTTGAAGTCACAGAAATTTGACAGCCTTTGCCTTCCAGCGTTAGGATTAAAGGGGTGCCCTACCACTCTCATCCTTCTACAGATGTTAGGGGTTGTTTTTAATTGTTTTAAGTTGCAGGGTAGAGATCCCAGCTGTGGTCTGAGTGACAACTGGACACTGTAGATGATCTAAATGCAACTCTTCACCACTCTCCAGAACTTTTCTCTCTTGAATTTGAAGATCTTGGCATTTTTAAGTTAAATCATGGGGTTCCCAGATCTCTATTTTTTTTTTAAATGTGGTAAATGGTAAGTTTATGATGCTCATGCATGACTGACTAGTTTTTGATAACTAAGGGACATTTTGTGTAGTGCACCTGTGACAGTCAATCACTGAATCTTATCCACTTTCTTCCTCAACTCACAACTGAAAACCTGAAGGTAGACACGTGACCTCTGGGTTATCCAAGCGTGTCATAGAAAGGTGGAGTAACTGGGAAAATTAGTGAGTGCAGGCTGAAAGCTTAAAGGAGAACAGTCACTCCTAGTGGTGGGCCTTCACTTCGCCACATTTACAGACACACCCCTATGAATATTCCTGGTGAAGGCCTGCTGGCTGCCTGCCCACCTTCCTTCCTGAGAATACCTATTTCTGCACTGTTCTTCATCTTTTTCTCATTTGGTTTCCACTGGATTTTTGAAGGTTTTTATTTTATGTTATACATGTATGTCTGTGCACCACATAGAGGACATTGGATTTCCTGGACCTTGAGCTACAGATGGTTGTAAGCCTCTTTGTGGGTGCTGGGAATTTAGCCTGGATCCTCTAGACAACAGCTAGTGCTTGAACCACTGAGCCATTTCCCCAGACCCCTTTTACTGGAATTTTACCAACTAGAGTCCAACCTCTTTTATGAGATTTGATTTGAAACAATGCACTTTTTTTGTACTTTCCTTTTAATGCATCCATGAATTCTGTTTTACCAGGTCAGGAATGTGTTTGGCTCTTTTAGAGTTATATTGATGATTTTTAGATATGGAGAATGTTTTAGGGGCAGATCTGAGAGGGGTGCTGGACTGGAAGGTACATGTGGATGGAAATGCAAAAAGCCAAGGGATAAAGTCATGTTTAGGTGTTACTGCATTACTAAAGAATTTAATAAGATATTTTCTTCGTTTAATACATGTTAAGCATGCACTGTATTTCTGGCAATTTCCACATTGGATTATCTTTGCCTCAAGAGATTAAAATTTAATAAAAAGTCTGGTGGCTCATGCACTTTGGAATCCTAGCACTTTAGAAGTAAAGGCAGGAAAATTAGGAGTTCAAGGTCATAATGAACTCAATACCAGGTTGGCCTTCATGAGAACCTATCTTAAAAACATGAATGGATGATTGAACAAGTAAGTGAGTAAATAAAGGATCATTTTGATTTTTGAATATTGAGTTAAATAGCTTATTCAACAAATTTTTTAAAATGTAAATAATGTGTGTGTGTGTGGAAATGTGTACATGGGCACAGGTGTCAGCAGAGGCAGAGGAGTTGGTCCCCTGCTCTTAATCACACAGCCCTCTCTCCAGCCCCTAGATTCTCTATAATCTTTGTAAGTTACTTTGCTCCTCTCATTTCTGCTTCCTGATCTTTTAAATTTATTTTATGTATATGGGTACAGTGTAGCTGTACTGATGATGGTTGTAAGTCATCATGTGGTTGCTGGGGATGAAGAGTTCTCAGTCTGGTTGGCCCCCGCTCGCTTTGGTCCTGGCCAGTCTAAAGATTTATTTATTATTATATGTAAGTACACTGTAGCTGTCTTCAGACACACCAGAAGAGGGTGTCAGATCTCATTACAGGTGGTTGTGAGCCATCATGTGGTTGCTGGGAATTGAACTCAGGACCTTTAGAAGAGCGGTCAATGCTCTTACCCACTAAGCCATCTCTCCAGTTCCCACTTCCTGATCTTTAACTAGGGAAGATTGGACCAGGTGGTGGGCCAGGCCCCTTTGGAGCTCTTTGATGTTCAGATTTCCTGTTGTCTAGAAGTTTCTTTATCTACTAGGAGGAAACGAAGGCCTGATCTCCCATGGAGCAGAGTTGGAGGTGGAGTAGAACAGGAAGTTGTGATTTGAGTGTGTGCAATTGCAGTCTGAATACCATACTGTCAAGTGACAAGGCAAGAAAAGCAAATCAATTCCTTAAGATGTTTCAGCTGTGCAGAGCTCTATTGAAAACCTTTTGGCCTTCTTTAGTGTCTAAAGGTAGAGATGTGAAGTTTCTACATGCTGAGCAGAATGTTCAATAATCAGCTTCAGGTGTAGGTGATTGTTCTGCAGGACTTGAAGACAATTAAGAATTTGAGTAACTGAGGGAAGAGGGAAAACTTTGAGTAGGTTATTGTGGTATTTCACAGGTGTACTCCTAGCACACGAAAGGCTAAGGTGGGAGGATTGATCATGGGTTGAAGGGCAGCCTGGGCTACATGACCTTGCTTCAAAAATAAAAAATAAAAAAATTAAGTAAATAAAGAAAATAACCTGAAAATAGAGGATGGAGTAGATGGGCTCACATGTGACACAAAGTCAGCCTGCATTCTCAGGTCAAGTGAGTTTATAGGCTTATGGGGATTTACTATTCTGTCTCCTGTGTATGATTTAGATTGTTGTTACTTTTTTTTTAATTGACACTTCAAGGTCTGGTAAAGTGTTTACAGTGTAAGCATGAATTCCTGAGTTCAGTTCCACGGCACCCATGTAGAAGCTGAACAGAGAAACACATCTGTAATCCCAGTTCTAGGGAGGTGAAGACAGATGGATCACACAAGCTCACTGGGCGGCCGGCCAAGCTGAGCCTCAGAGCTCCAGGGTCAGCCCCAAGCCCTGTCTCAAAAACTAAGGTGGTTGGGTTTGATCCTCAGGACCTGCATGGGTGGAGAAAACCGTCTCCCAAACTTGTCTTCTCACCTCTACACACACATTTACTATGATACTTACGCATGTGAATACACACACCACACACACACACACACAATCACATACACACATACACACAGTCACACACATAATCACACACACAATCACACACACACACTAAGTAAATGAATAAATCAATCAATAAATAAATGTAGTGAAAATAGTAATAAAGTAGGAAATGATCGAGGAAGAAACATCCACTGGCAACATCTGGCCTCTGCTGGCCAGTGCACATACATACATATCACACACATACACATCCATATACCCTGCACACAGAGACAGAGGGAGAACTGCTGCCTTAAACAAATACACATGCACCTGCAGGTAAGAGTTATGTTGGGAGGTTTTAAGACAGTGCATCGTTAGTGATTTCTTGCAGAGCAACATCCCTCTGTAACATCTCCCCTTAGTTAAAACTGTATACTTATATTCATTGTAAGATAAAACCAATTTGGGACATCACTGAAGAGAGTCTCCTTTCAGCAAATATTTTGAAAATACTGAAATTTTCTGGGTGTGGCTGCAAATGCTTTTAATCCCGGAGGCAGAGGCAGGTAGATATCTGTGAGTTCAAGGCTAGCCAGGGTTACATAGTAAGACTGTCTCAACCAAGGCATCCCCAAACCTAGGAAAGTGTCATGTCACTGTACGGTGGTGATATCTCACTTTTTTTTCCGTTTTTAAAACAGTGAGATTCCATTTCTGAGTGGGATAGGGTAGCATAGCTCATCTAGCTTCCGAGTAAGCTCTAGAGAAGCTTCCTAGTGCATTGCATTGCTTTTGACTAACAAAAGTTATTAACTTAAAAAAACAAACAACAGTAAAAAGCCAATAACCTGCAGGTGTGGATCTACAGTACAGTGAAGCCAATAGCTAGCGCAGCAGTCCGGACGTCTGTAATCCACAGCTGCTCTGCCTTGGCTTTTGCACAGGTGTGAGCTGCAGAGCAGCTCTAGGTGGGGAGGGAACTAGAGGGAAATGGAGCCTGAGAGCGGCTGTCCTCCACAGTGCTAAGTGGGAAGTGTGAGGTGCGGGAATTTCCATCCTTTGTTAATAAGGTCTGGGCGCATTTCCTCTAGGCTCTTGCGTGGGCCTGAGCTGTGGGGCAGCTGCAGGGAAGTGAAATGTGATTTCCGGCGTTCTGGAGCCCTGGCTTTTCATTTGGAGATTTTATAATTGCCAGAGTGGAATGTGCAAAGCTGAGTCTGTGGCTGGTTAAGCAGTGGGTTTGTTTTGTTGTTACGGAATTACGTTTATGCCAGTTTTAGCTCTGCATAGATGATTTGACCCTACAGATAGTTCAGGTTGTTGCACTTAATAGCCCACTGCTGTATGTAACTGCCTGTTGGTTGCTTTGGATCTCGAATGGAATAATTTGCTGGCGCTCCTTTGCAGGTTCCCGTTGTATAAATGCGTGTGTTTTGTTGAGCTGAATTCTTTTCAGAGTCTCTGAAATGAGACAAGCTGCCAGGGATACATTTCGGGGAAAAATGTAGGGCCCTGCCTGGGTAGAGTGGCCAGGGGCAGTCAGAGGAGGAGAGTGTGATGCACATGCAGGAACTATCTGACTTAAGCTGGAAGGTCTAGTCAGAGTTAATACCCTCCTGGCAGTCTCTGCCAATGTCTTGAGGCACATTTGTTCATTTTTCCAAAACTGTGTCTTGAATGCTGGGATGGTAGCATACAGTCTAATCTCAGCATGCTGCTCTAAAGACAGAGAGAGTGACGAGGTCAAGACTTGGACTGGAGAGGCCGACCCTCAGTAAATAAACAGGTTCTTCTGGCACTGCCTGTGCCTACTGTTTTCTTGCCTAGTAAAGGAATGGATCTTTTTTCTATTCTAAGAAGGGGGAAAAAAACCCACAAAATATATTTAGGAACCTTTGCTGCCTCCAAACATAGGTCAGACCTTTGCAGATAGAAAATTGTGATGATTTCTTCCCAAGTTACCCACCATTTTGTTTTTGACATCGGCCTCCACAGCTGCTGTCAGAGAGACTACTTCACATAGTTGGAAAAGAGCTGGTAATTATTAAGTGCCAGAATCACCTGACAGGTCACCTCTTGAACCTCTGGTTGCAAAGCTGTTGATGATAATCCTCTCTGTCAGCTGTGTGGTCAGTAAAACAATAAACAAGTGTTTAAGTCCAAATTTAAGTTTATTTCTATTGTATTGTAATTCTTTTAATTGCACTTATTTAATGGCATGTGCATATGTGCATGCTCGTTTGTGCTCATGCGGGAGCACACACACAGAGAGGCAGGTATGGAGCTCAAATTTCAGGAGTCCTTTCTGTCTTTTTACCACTTGGGTCCCAGGGACTGAATTCTGGTTATCTGTTTTGGCAGCAATCACCTCTACCCACTGAGCTATGTTACTGCCTTGATCCTATTTTAAACACAAGGTAGCTAACTGTAGCCATATAGTTTATGTGAGTCAATTATGAATTCAACGTGTCAAAAAATGAATGCCTGCTGGGCATGGCTGTATGTGAGTTTAATCCTAGCATTGTAAGGCAGAGAAGGGCAGATCTCTGTAAGTTCAAGGGTCTACATGGGAGATCTCTGCCAAGCTAAATTACATGGTGAGACTCTCAGAACAATGGGAGCTGGAGAGATGGCTCAGCAGTTAAGAGCACTGACTGCTCTTCCAGAGGTCCTGAGTTCAATTCCCAGCAACCACATGGTGGCTCACAACCATCTGTTACCGGATCAGGTGCCCTCTTCTGGTGCATCTGAAGACTGCAACAGTGTACTCATAAGTATATTAAATAAATAAATCTTAAAAAAAAAAAAACTCTCAGAGCAAGCAGACAAACAAGCAAGCAAGCAAACCCAAGTGCTTTATAAATGCTTCCTCTGTTCTCTAGCCCCCTGTGGCTTTCCTTTGTTAATCTGCTTCCTGGACCAAAAGGATTAACGATAATTTTGTCTCCTTTCTCATCCTTGACTTTGTCACTAATATGATTTTTGCGTCATTTCTCACTATGGTCTCTCCTGTTGTACTTGCACGAATTCTGTCCAGGCCTTTAGTGTCAGCTCAGTGTGCACAGCACTTCCTGTCTCACTTTTGTATACGTTCCCCTTCTAACATCTTTTTTCCCTGTTCTATTGCCAGATTGGTCTTTCAGAGCACTGGCTTAATCGTATCATCCTTTGTCCAGAAATCTTCTGCAGTTAGTTTCCCACACCCGTGCTAAAGGTAACTTTTCCTAGTGTGGCCTCAGCCTATGTTTCAGGCCCTGACTTTTAAGCTGTCCGCTCCATACACCTGCTTCAGCCAGTACCTACCAGCTCTGGACTACTACTTAGTGTCCCACTTCCCCTCCCCAAATGTGTTCTTATCTCCAAATCCTTGAGGCTTTCTTAAGTGCCTTTTCTGTCTTCTTTTTTTTTTTTTTTTAAAAACTAATATTTTTATTAATTATTTGAGAAATTTGCACAATGTATTTTGAACATATCTACCCCCTAGCTCCTCCCTGAACCACTGTACCATGGGCAATTTATGTTGCCCAACTACTTTTGGGTTTGGGATCTGTGAACCAGGTATCATACAATTAAAGAAAACTGACCCCTCTCCTGACAGCTACCAAGTGCTAGTATCTCCTTGGTAGGGTGGGACTTCATTCCCACTGAACTGCAAGGGTCTGTTGTGCTGTCACAGTCATTATGAGTTCAAATGTGTGCATAACTGCCTACCGTGTCGGGAGAAGTTATAGTCGTGCATCACCTCTGACGCTTACAGTCTTTCTACCCCCTCTTCCACAAAGGTTCCTGAGGTTTGAGAGGAGGGGAATGAGATGTCCTATTTAGAGATGAGCACTCTAAAGTCTCCTATTCTCTGGGAGTTGAACACTTGCAGGCCTCTGAATTAGTTGACATACACTGAAAGAAGCTTATTGATGGCTTTGACATACACTAGTCTATGTGTATAGCAATAAGTCATTAGAAGCCATGGTAGTACTGTGTCCATTTAGCAGAATTATAGTAAAGGGCTCTTCCCAAGGGTGTATGACTATTTAGCTATAGGTTCCATCTCATTGAGTTAGTCTTAAATTCAGTCAGAAAGTGATTGATTACTCCCATAACATTTATGTCATTATTCTGCAGGTAGGCACATCACAGGCAGGTTGTTATTGCAGTTTGAAGGGCTCAGAGTTGAATGAAATGAATGATTATTTTTTCATCCAATAGCATGCATACTACCTTCCATCTCTAAGAAAGCTAGCCAGTAGAGAGCTCAAGTCAGTACCCACTTGGTTTCTTCATGCTTATGACTCAAGTAAGCCGTCTCTGCTACAATAGGGTCTTATCAAAAAATTTGGAGGGTAACTAAGAGCAATAGCAACATCCTGTAATGTTTGAGGGTCTATAGGACCACTTTGGCTAGCAACACACAAAAAAAGTGATCCATTCTTATTAGTGGGGTGTTTATATAGAAGCCTGTGGTATCTAGTCTATTTCCCCCCTGTTATAGGGTAACTCCACTTAAACTCTTATATATATTTTTTTCCGTGAATTTTCTACAGTATTGGGTTTTCATATAGCTTTTCCAAAAGCTCTCTACGATTAGTTTCCCTCCCTATATTCCTTCTTTCCTACCCTCCTAACTCTGCCCCATCTAACCCCCTTTATTACTATATTCTATCTCTGTTCTTGTATCTTTCTAGACTTCTGAAGTCTTCACTTGCTGCCTTATTAATCCTGTGACAACAACTCTGTTCTTGTTGTAGAGTTTGTAGTTTTTCGCGTCCATATTTGTTTTCCCTTCAATGATACTAGAAACCCCTCTAGGGAGTAGCACCTACTGTAATCTCTTGGATACTTGGTATTTTGTAGGTACACCACAAATACTGTTAATTATACAGCAAATAAGCAAATGTTAGACTTGGTCAAAGCTGCTGTTTATTTAGCTGCATCATGTTAGTAACAACTTTCTACAAGTATTTCCTTTACAGGGAGGGAAACATGTTCAGAAAGGTTACTCATTCACCAACATCCCACAGTCTAAGTGATGAAGGCAGGATTCAAACCTAGATCTGTTCCCTACACCGTATTAGTAGTTCTAATTCTTACCTCCTCATTACACCAATATATGTTTTTGAGGTTAGAAAAGTATTGCTTAGCTTGCATATTTGCTTAATTATGGCAGAAGAATAGTTATGTAATGAGAGTTAGTAATTTTTGTCAGGAATAATGAAATCAATTTCAGCTCTGTCAGAGGTCACAGGGACATAGAATTTCCCTTACTGTCATCAATTACTGCTGGGCCAACTGACTCACCTTCCAGTTCCTGGTCGGTCTTTTAGTTGTTCGTTTGTTTGTATAAGCAAGACGTTCCGGGGAACCACTGATGAGGTGTACAAGCCTACCATTGAGCTGACAGCGTTCCTGGATATCCCTGGGGTTTCTACCTCAAGCCTTATCTCTTCCATGCCCTCTTTCTTTTTCACCTAGTCCCTTTTTTTTTTTTTTAAATATTGTGCTTTTTTGTTTTTTAAGATAGGATCTCACTGTGTAACTCAGTTGGATCTCAAATTCAGAATCCTCCTGCCTTGGTGTCCAGCTGTGTGATTTGAATGTGCCACTAGGCCTAGCCTCGGATCTACTTTATAATTATTTAATAGGTTAAACTTAGTGTTGTTTCTCTAATACATTCTTCCTTCTTGGGTTTTTACTCACTCCTGCCTCCCCCCCACTTTTTTCTATTCCCTGCCCCCTTTTTTGGTATGTGCATTTTCTTTTCTTTTTTTTAAAGATTTATTTATTTATTTTATGGATATAAGTACACACTGTAGCTATACAGATAGTTGTGAGCCTTCATCTGGTTATTGGGAATTGACTTTTAGGGTGGTCCGCTTGTTCTGGTAGGTCCCGCTCACTCTGGTCACCCACTTCGCTCCGGTAGACCTTGCTTGCTCAGTCCCTGTTCACTCCTGCCAAAAGATTTGTTTATTATTATACATAAGTACACTGTAGCTGTCTTCAGACATACCAGAAGAGGGCGTCAGATCTTATTACGGGTAGTTGTGAGCCACCATGTGGTTCCTGGGATTTGAACTCAGGACCTCAAGAGCAGTCAGTGCTCTTACCTAATGAGCCTTCTCACCAATCTGTTATGTGCCTTTTCTTTTCTTTTCTTTTTTTGGTTTTTCAAGACAGGGTTTCTTGTGTAGCCCTGGCTGTCCTGGAACTCACTCTGTAGACCAGGCTGGCCTCAAACTCAGAAATCCACCTGCCTCTGCCTCCCAAGTGCTGGGATTAAAGGCGTGGACCACCGCTGCTGGACTGTGCCTTTTCATTAAAAGAGAATTAAAAACAAAAAACAAAAACAAAAAATCAGGCATGGATATGGTGATAATCTCAGTCCTCAGAAAAAAGGCAGGAGAATTCCTTTCTTTTCTTTTAAAATTAGGATTAAACCAAATTAGATGATAATTGTTTCATTTGTATGAGAACATCTAAAAGTAAATGGCCTTTGAAGACCTGACTGCCTTCAAAATTACACTTTATAAACAAAGAGCTCATGTAGTCAGTAAAGTCAGGAATAAACTGGAAACTGGGAGTAAAGATTCTTATTACCAAGTACCTTGGTAATAAGAAAGTAGACTAGAAAAGTTGTCTGTATGGAGGACAGAAGGGAAATTCGGAGTGAGTATGCTCTTAAATCTAACTGAAAAGCTGGGTGTGGTTGCGAATGCCTGTGGGTATGCACCCAGGGGCAGAAGCAGGATTTCTGTTCATTCAAGGGCAGCTTGATCCGCATAGAAAGTTCCAGGTTAGCCATCGATGTATAGAGATGCAGAGATTATTGGTCTCTGTAGGCATCCATCTACTCCTGTATATATAAAGGAGCTCATTTATCAATAGGAAACAGGAAGTAGGGAGAGTTGTTCTAACAGCTTGTGTTAAGAGACAAAGAGCAAATAATTGTTGGCAAGCAGTTATTTGAAGCAATTGAATGGGCCTTTTGTAGTATAGACTTTTTGTCATGTAGTCATTCTATGTGTGTGTGTGTGTATGTGCTGAATGTGTGTATGGTGTGTGTGTATGTATTCATAGGCCTTTGCCCTATATATGTGGAAGTTACAATAGGATGCCTGGTATCCTGTTTTGCCACTTCCTCTGTCTTATTTTCTTGAGACAGGGTATCTTACTGAACCTGGAACGAGTCTGACAGCCAGTAGATCCCAGCAATCCTGTCTGTACCCACCTCCACCCCCGCCCCCACCAAGCTCAGGAGTTACAGGGTTGCATGTGGTTGTGACTGAGTGTTTTTGTGAGTGCTGGGGATCTTAGCTCAAGACCTCAGTTTATGCAGCAAGTATTCTTACCCCCTGAGCTATCTCCCTAGCTCCAGCTTTACTGCGCCTTTATGTCAGCTCTTTGAGGCAGGCATTAATAATAGCCCTGTTTTACACCAGAGGAGCTGGAGCCCTAAGGTTGTATGTGGTAGCAGACAGTCCAGCAGATGCAAACCTATAGGTGGGCTTATTTCGTTCTTTCTTTTCTTTTTTTTTTTTTTTTTTTTTTCCCTTTTCTTGTCTTTTTGGTTTTTCGAGACAGGGTTTCTCTGTGTAGCCCTGGCTGTTCTGGAACTCACTCTGTAGACCAGGCTGGCCTCAAACTCAGAAATCTGCCTGCCTCTGCTTCCCAAGTGCTGGAATTAAAGGTGTACACCACCACTGCCTGGCAACGGGCTTGTTTCTAATGTAGTCTTTTTCAGTCTTCATAGCTTCTCTAATCATGAGTCTGGCCAAGTTGATAATTATATAATATCCATTTATTTGGGGCTGACAGGGGAGATGGCTCAATCAATAAAATGCCTGCCATGAAGGCCTGGGGACTTGAGTTTGGGTCCTCCATCTTTGTGAAAGCCCAGTGTGGTAGCACATGGCAATAAGCCCAGGATGGGTGAGAGCCCAGAAGCAGGTGGGTCTTTAGAGCTCATTGGCTGGACAAGCCAAATTGATGAGCTCCAAGTTCAGTTAGAGAGCCCATCTTAAATTACAATGGACAGTGCTCCAAGAAAACACCTGACTTTAACTTCTGACCTCTACATGCATGTGAGGATATGTGCATGCATTCACACACACATTGGCACACACAGCTAGAACACATTCATATATCACATACCAAAGCATGCAATCACACACACATATACCCAAGTACACATACACTTTCATAGAAGAAATTAAAATGCAATTTTGGCCAGTTTTTCAAAAGAAATGAAAAATCTCTAAAGAGTATTAGAAAGAGCCTTGGATAGCCACACATATGATTGCTTTTCTTTGGAAATTAAAAAGTGTGTGTGTATATACATCTGTGTACATGTGTACTTGGTACACATAAGTGGTCATGAGATTTAACATGCATGTAAAGATCCAAAGGTGACTTTTGGAAGACAATCCTGTTCTTCTACTGTGTGAATGCTGAGGCTGGAAATCAGCTCGTCACACTTGGTGGCAAGCTCCTTTACTCACTGAGATGTGTCTCTGATTCTTCTCTGAGAATTCTTTTTGGATGTTGTTGGATAGGGTTTCTCTGTGTGTAGCTCAGCAGTGATGTGTATGGACAGTGCCTTGAGTTAAGGTAGTTGAGAGCTGTCAGATGCTTGCAGTTTTCCTACAGTTCTTAATCTCTTGACTAAAAATCTCTGCTGATGCTAAATTAACTTTTAAAACAGAAATATGTATTATCTAAACTTTCAGAAAATTCCCAGTTTTCATTACTAACCCAATGGGAGCTACAGAAAGATAAAATTTAGCTTGTTGTACAAAATAACTTTTTTTTTGTAGTTTAAACATTTAGAGAAAGGATGAAAGATTACTAGTCACTTCAATTTTATCTTTACATTTCATGTGTGAATTTATAAAAATCCCTTGGTAAAATTCATGAAGTTAAAAGTTTTAAAAACTCATTTTTGTCTTACTTCTTCAATAACAGTATATATTTAGTAGCAGTCCACAAAACCTCAGAGAGTATTGGGTAATCAGTATTTTCTGTATTTATAAGTAAGCTTTTCTAATATTTGTTTTGTTTAATTTGGAGGCAGGGATGCTGGGATCTAACCTAGGGCATTGTATATGTCAGGCAAATGCTCTAGCACTGAGCTACACCTCAGACGCAGTTTATTTGAGTCAAGGTCTCACCGTAGCCAAGGTTGGCCTCAGATTGAACACCTCCCGGCTGGCTGGAATCCCAAGTATGTGCTACCAAGTCTGGGAAGGTGTTTGTGGTAGCTACCAAGAAATACACCTGTGACTTCCATGGTTCCCTCATGTCTAGCTCCTTGTGTACCTACCTTGGTGTTAGGGATTATCTGGGAACCATGTCTGAAAGAAGTCACATAATGTAGGCATCAGGTGTGAAGATATTTTTTTATTAATGTTCCTATGTTAGGAATATTGCTTGTGTCCAGGATGGCTGGTGTTCCCCTGCATCTCCACATCCAGAATGACTAAAGCCATTTGCTTCAGTACCCCCTTCCTTTCTGTCTTTTTTTTTTCTTTTTTTTTTTTTTTTTTTTTTTTTTTTTTTTTTTTTTTTTTGGTTTTTCAAGATGGGTATAGTCCTGGCTGTCCTGGAACTCACTCTGTAGACCAGGCTGGCCTCGAACTCAGAAATCTGCCTGCCTCTGCCTCCCAAGTGCTAGGATTAAAGGTGTGTGTCACCACTGCCTGGCTTCCTTCCTGTCTTAAACAAGGCTGTGCTTACAGCACATTGATATATGTTAAGATCATTGGTCTTCTTCATTCAGGAGGCAGAAGCAGGAAATCTCTGTGAGTTTGAGGCCAGTCTGGTCTATAGAGCGAGTTCTAGGACAGCCTGGGCTACATTGAGAGATCCTGTCCAAAGAATACAAAAACAAAAAAACTGGACTTTTTTCTGTTGTAAAGTTTGGGATATATATTGATTGGTATATCTTCTTATCCCCAAGTTGCCTTCCCCGAATAAGACACTAAGTAGACAAATTAGAGAAGTTTGTATCAGAATTTAAGAACAGAAGTAAACCATGGATCATCATTCTAAATTGAATAGAAAGCCTATCATGGGGGCTGGAAACATGGCCCAGCAGTTACAAGCACTTCTAAAGGGCTTGGATTCAGTCCTCAGCACCACATGGTGGTTCACAACCATCTATAACTCCAGTCCCAGAAGATCCAATGCCCTCGTCTGTCTTGCTTGGACACCAGGCATACATGTGTTGCACATGCATACTTACAGGCAAAACACTCATAAAACACAAAATAAATCTAAAAAGAAAAGAAAGAAAAGAGAAAAGAGAGCTTATAATTTATTCCTTTCTTTCCTTGTTTGTTGTTTTTAAGACAGGGTCACAATCTGTAGCTCAGGCTGACCTAGAATTAACTACATTCCCCAGGCTATCCTAGATTACACCCCAGCCTCTCAATAACTGGCTTTTAGACATAAGACTAGAAAATGTGTTTTTTTATTAAGAATTTTACCGCGGGCAGTGGTGGTGCACGCCTTTAATCCCAGCCCTTGAAAGGCAGAGGCAGGCGGATTTCTGAGTTCGAGGCCAGCCTGGTCTACAGAGTGAGTCCAAGACAGCCAGGACTACACAGAGAAACCCTGTCTCAAAAAACCAAAAAACAAAAACAAAAACAAAGAATTTTATCATCTCCACTTACCAAGAAAGGTCACTCGGTCAACGTGTTAGTTTCCTCACATAATGTCAGGAGAAGCGTCAGGCTCTGCCATGCGGGGCCTAAGGAGAAGCGTCAGGCTCTGCCGTGCGGGGCCTAAGGCTCTCTTGTAGTTAGCAGTGGACTTTTTCCTTCACTCTGGAACTCACGGGGCCTTTTAAAATTCCCGTTTCTTGCTTGCATAGCATAGTGTGCCTTTGCTGTGTTACAACAGCACAGCACAGCTGTTCTGCCCCATTGTCTCATGTGAATTGGGTAAGGTAAAGAATTACAAACTTCTTATTGTCTTAGAGTTTATTTTACATTTTGTGTACTTTTCAATCTTATAGTAATGAGCAACAGTTTCCCTTTTTTCTTAATTTAAGAAAAAGATACATTTTTTTTTTTTGAGGGTAGAGGGTCTCATGTAGCTAAGGCCGGCCTCAGATTCACTATGTAGTAGAAGATGGCCTTGAACTTCTGGTCTCCCAAATGCTAAGATTATAGGTTATATGCCTTTATGCCCAGCTTTATATTTTTCTAAGAAAAATTTTAATCCCAGCACTTGAGAAGCAGAGGCAGGTGGATCTATGAGTTGGAGGTTCCAGGACAGCCAGAGCTGCAAAGAGAAACCCTGCCTCAACAAACCAAAATGAAAAGAAAAAAGAAAAGAAAGAAAACTTTCTTGCTGGGGATGGTGGCACATGCCTTTAACCCAGCATTTGGGGAGGCAAAGGCAGGCAGAACTCTGAATTCAAGGCCAACCTGGTCTACAGGCTACAGGTTCCAGGTTAGTCAGGGCTACATAGAGAAGCCCTGTCTCAGATGCCCCGCTCCACAAAAAAACTCACAAGGTCTCATGTTTTCAAACTATACACATCGATGACCTTACATTTCTGATCTTTACCTTCACCTCCATACTGCTGAAATTACAGGTGTACACTACCACTCCATTGTTTTGTTTTGTTTTTGAGACAGAGTCTCACTACATAGCCTGAAACCCACATAGACCTGCCCTTTACCCCCCAAGTTCTAGGATCAAAAGCCATGTCCTAAAGCATTATCTGTTAACAACTACACATATGCATGCTTGTGAACACTGTGAGTGTCGGTTCTCTTTTCCACCCTGTGGATTCTGGAACTTTAACTCCAGTGGTCAGGGTAGGCAACAGGCACCCTTACCCACTGAACCATCTGGCCAGCCCTGTACATTTTCTTATATGTAGCCAGTGTTAATGTTTATTTTACCTGCCAGATCCCTGCCAGAATTTGTGTGAATAGCTTCTGTAAATCATATTTACAAATCCTTTCTGATTGCATTTTAACTTGTTTTAAAGCATAAATGAATAAACAAAGGCAGTAGAGGTTCTGACAGTGATGTGGTGTGATGCTTACCTGTAATTCCAGTACTTGGGAGGGTAAGAGAGGGAGAGTGGGAGATGCAGCATAGGATAGAGAAAAAACAAACAACAACAAAACCCACCGCTACCAATAACCAAAAAACCCAGCCAAATTAAAAATCGAAACAAAAAACAGTATGTTGCAAAAAAAAAAAAAAAGCTTCTTGTATGTGAATACATTCACATCAGTGTAGCCAAGAGCGTGAACATAATACAGACAACCGGGCTGGGAGAATGTGGAGAAGTGGAACCTCATGTTACAGTTAGACAAGTAAAACAGGACAGCCACTTTGGAAAGAGTCGGGCACAGGACTAGTATGCGATCTGACAGATCGACCCCTAGGTGTTCCAGAAGCAATGGAAGTGAGCATCCATGCAAAGCTGCACACCAGTGTTCACAGCAGCATCGTTTCTCAGTAGTCCGACGTAGAACCGCTTGCTCCCCAGCTGATGATGAGTCTACAGAGTGACAGACATGGCGTGGGCTTGTGTGGCAGGAAAGAGTTAAAGTGTTGACTTATGCTGCGTATGAATAGGCCATGAAAGTACCATTCTCCGAGAAAGCAACACTTACTAAAATCTCTGTGTGATTCAGAATAGGAAAATTAGGGAGACAGAAAGTAGGTTACTAGTTGCATTATAGGGGGCTGGGGGGATTGATTGCCAATGAATATGGGTTAGTTTTTTGTTTCCCTGATGATTATTAGTGGAATTTTATTTTTAAAGGCAAGCTGGCCTGGAAGCCATTGTCCAGCCCTAGAGTGGCCTTAGACTCTTAGTAATCTCCTCATTTAACCTCCCAAGTAATAATTTGTCAGATATGGCCTCTTAGAAAAACTTACTCGTGTTAGCAATTTAATACACTTGCCTTGTTTCATTAGGTTTATTTAGCTTTATATAGAAACAAACAAATTATATTCTGTAGAAACCTTTAATTTTCCTTGATGTTTTTACTTTTATTTACAAAAATTAGTATTTCTATTCCAACCAGTATTTAGTTGCCTTTGTTACCAAGTGGAAGTTTATTTGTTTGTTTAAGGATTTGTTTTCTTTTCTGTTTAGCTAGCCGTAACCTTTTTTGTTTGTTTTGTCTTGTTTTGTTTTACTTGGCTTTCCAAGACAGAGTTTCTCTGTGTAGCCCTGGTTATCCTGGGACTTCCTCTGTAGACCAGGCTGGCTTCAAACTCAGAGATCCACCTGCCTCTGCCTCTCCAGTACAGGGATTAAAGGTGTGCGCCACCACTGGATTTGCTTATTTTTATTTGCTTTGGTATTTTGCATGCATATATGTATGAGGGTGCCAGATCCCTTGGAACAGACAGTTGTGAGTGCTAGGAATTGAACCTGGGTCCTCTGGAAGAACAGCCAGTGCTCTTAACTACTGGGTCATCTCTCCAACCCCAGAAGTTTTACTTTAAGTTATTTTATTATTTTATGTGTATGGAGTTTTTTTTAAAAAAAAAAAAAA
>NW_022196912.1:70124070-70125508 GCF_008632895.1 Mastomys coucha
TGCGCCCAAGGTCTCTGATCCTGGGTGTGTCAGAGCGCCTGGGAGTGGAGCTTCCTCTGGGTGTTGTGCGACTGGCTGCAGAGCTTGCGCCCAAGGTCTGCTCTGGACCCCAGCCCAGGCAGACCGGGGTGTATGGAGTTTTGCCTGAATGCACCACTTGTGTGCCTGATGCCCAAGGAAGCAAGAAGAGGGCATTGAATCACCTGGAATAGGAGTTGCAGATGGTCGTGAGCTGTAATGTGGGTGCTATGAATTGAATCTGGGTCCTCTGTAAGAGTAGCCAATGCTCTCAACCACGGATTCATCTCCTCGGCCTTCTATGATCCATTTTAAAATAATAATGTGAAATAGGAAGTAAGGGCAGCTTTTCCACATTAAATTTATTTTTGAGGTGAGAGAGGGGTAAAAGAGGATGGGGTTGAGGGCCAGGTGGGTGGAGAGATGGTTCAACAGTTAAGAGCACTAGCTGCCTAGAGTACATAGTGAGTTTGAAACTATCCTGGGCTATATAGAAGGACCTTGTTTCAAAGAACAAAATTCAAGGAAAAAGAATTTTTTTTTTTATTCAGTCTCACTGTGTAACCCTAGCTAGCTTGAAACGTCCACATGTAGCCCAGGCTGTCCTCAAACTCTCAGATTTAACTGTATCTACCTTCAGAATGCTTGCATTAAGGCTGTGTGCCACCAAAAAAAATATAAATAAATAAAATAAAAAGGATAGATCCTTGTTCTTTCGCCACAGTTGCCAGGTAACTGTGTTCCCTTCTCATGGCTTACAGAACAGAACTTAAAATTTCAGTATGTATGTGTGTGTGTGAGGGGGGAACATTCTATGGGAAGAATATTTTCAGTTATCAAAATAATACTAAATTACCTCCGCATGTTTACAGGGGGTCCTGGTCTAGTTCTTTTTAGATGCGTGTGTTCTGAGACCGGGTCTTTTCAGTCTCTGGCTGACCTAAATTCCCTGTGTAACTGAGAATGAGCTTGAACCTTGGCTCCTCCTGTCTTCACTTCTCAGGGTGGACTGGCATACCTACTTTATAGAGTGCTGGGGATCAAACCCAAGGGTTTTCAGGCAGAATAGACAAGTGCTGACCTACATCCCCAGCCCCTAAACTCTCAGGTAGAGTAGACCAGGGCTGACCTACATCTCCAGCCCCTAACTTCCGTTAATGTTTCCTCTGACTTTGCCTTTTTAGGAACTGAAGAAATTTGAGAGCTTCGTGAACTCCTGTCCTCCTTTTGATATTGTTATTGATGGCCTCAATGTTGCAAAAATGTTTCCTAAGAGTCGAGAATCCCAAAATGTAAGTAGTTTATTTTGTTTTTCCCTCTCTGTAGAAATAATTCTTACAAAGAAACAGCTGCCTTTTGTGTACAGCCTCGGCTCTCCTTCTCATGACCTCCCCTTTTGTGTACAGCCTCGGCTCTCCTC
>NW_022196912.1:70126428-70172915 GCF_008632895.1 Mastomys coucha
CCTTTTGTGTACAGCCTCGACTCTCCTCCTGACCTCCCCTTTTGTGTACAGCCTCGGCTCTCCTTCTCGTGACCTCCCCTTTCTCCTTGGGGTCACTGTTTAGCTTGGATCACATCTGTCTAATTTGAAAATGAATACAGCAAGATATAATATTGAGATACTAGATAACCATTATTCCATGTTTTCCTAAACATGGTGGATTAACCTATGCAGTTGTTTTCTCTCTGGGTGATCCTTTGGCTTTTATCAGCTTATAAATGTGTTAGTGGGTTCAAAGAAGGCTACCAGGGTTTTTTTATTCTTTTTTTATTCATTCCTTTTCTTCTGTTCTTTTTGAGACAGTCTCTTTGTGTAGACCAAAACTGGCCTGAACTCACAAAGATCCTGCCTCTGCCTCCCAAGTGTTCCCCTCTGTGAC
This sequence comes from Mastomys coucha, assembly GCF_008632895.1. Lineage (NCBI taxonomy): Eukaryota > Metazoa > Chordata > Mammalia > Rodentia > Muridae > Mastomys > Mastomys coucha. The sequence continues at coordinate 70,126,847 of NW_022196912.1, forward strand.
CATGATTTTTTCACAGCAGCAAAGAGATTTAAAAAAATAAAGGTAAATGTGTATAATAAACCCCTCGAAAACAACCAGAACAGTAAGATTAGATTCTAGAGCGTGCCTGGATTTCAGCTTGTGGCTCTCATGCTTGGTGATTGGTGCCGTTCTGTAGCTGGACACCCTGTTTAACAGTTGCTGGCAGCACAAGCAAAGCCTTGTCTCCAAAGGGCTGCTCCCTCAGGCCAGCCATTTATGCTCTGTCTGCCAAAGTCACAAGGGAATTTGTGTTCTGTTGCTGTCTTTTTTTGTTTGGTTGGTTTTTGTTTAGTATGTGGCTGTGGCTGGCCTTGAACTCCTGATCCTCCTGCTATGAGAGGAGTTTTAAAGTTTCTTTGTCTCTAGACAAAGGCAAGGCAGAAAATGAAGAGTGCAGTTCTGACCAATCAGGCTTGGAAGAGTTCAGTTTTTTGATGGATTCACGTGGGAAAGTCCCCATCTCATTTGTAAAATGTAAATTTCCTGTTTGTTTACCTTTTATTTGGTTTTCAGCTTTCCACAAAGCCCTAAAAATTAATTTGCCAGATATTGGCTAAATTGGACTGTGTTTTGGGGGGGAAGTAGGATGTCAAGGATGGGTGGTGCGTGTGTCTACTAACCTGTCAGAAGGAAATCTGTAGCTGAGTGATTCTGTCACATTTTTGGAGAAGGAGGCAGAGAACTGAAGAGAGCTGCACGGTGCTCCCGTAAGTCCTCTGGGCACATCCTAGGTCGGCAGAAGTAGTTCCCTGGTTTCTCTAAGCAGCCTGTAAATGGCATCTTAGTTTTGAAATTAAGGATAGATCTTCTGTGCTGGAGACGTGGCTCACTTGGTACACGACCTCCCAAGAATGCACAAACCCCATCCCTAGGACCCCATAAACCAGACACGGTAGCACACCTGTAATCTCAACATGTAAGAAGTGGAGGCAGGAGGAACAGAAGTTCAAAGCCACCCTTGGCTGTTTTACAGTCTGTAAAAAGGAGATAAATGGTTCCTATCTCCAAAAAGTGTTATGAAGATTTAATGACTCCATGTGTGCAAGCCCTGCTATCCTGCCTCTACTCCACACTTTTCAGTCACTAGCTCATCACATATCTGATATGGTCCATAAGATTGATATTGAGAAAGGACCTCCATTTGTTATCCAGGGAGCTCCACTATAATCATATAGTTTGAACTTGGAGCTTACATCTTAAGGGTAGTAGAAATTAAGGAACTAAGAGAACAAGCTTTGGGGTTGGAAAGATGGCTCAGTAGTTAATAGCATATATCTCACTTTTGCAGAGGACCCAAGTTCTGTTTCTAGCATCCACATCAGGTGGCTCTCAGCTGCCTGTCACTGCAGCTTCAGAGGATCTGAGTCCCCTGGCCTCTTTGAACACCTGTACGCATGTACATACACACACACACACACACACACACACACACACACACACACACATACACATACACACGAGCACACACACAAAATTAGAAATAAAATAGTGTAGCCAGGAGGTGGTGGCACCTGCCTTTAATCTAGCACTTGGGAGGCAGAAGCAAGTAGATCTCTGCGAATTTGAGGCCAGCCTGGTCTACAGAGTGAGTTCAGTACCCTCCTTCCAAATCTTAAGTTTCTGTAATCTCAGCACTCAGAAGGCTGAGGCAGGAGGATTGCAGATTGATGGATAGATTGGACTACACAATGAGTGCTAGCTAACCTGGACTACATAGGAAGACTCCATCCAGAGGGGAAGGGAAGTGGAGCACTGGCTGCGTTTGCAGAGGGCCTGAGTTTGGTTCCTAGCACCTACGTGGCAGCTCATAACTGTTCACTCCAACTGTAGAGGACCCAATGCCCTCCTCTGGCCCCAAGGGGCAATGGGCACTCATGTGGGGCACATACACACATACAGGTGAATACTCCTGCATGTTGTTAAAAGAAAGACACATTGCATGGATAAAGATAAATAGAAATTATATTATTTTCAATGAGTTTAGACCGAAGTGAGTATATTTTTGGCATCACCATCTACCCAATTCAACTCAAGTCCCCAAATCAACTATTCTGGATTTCATTATTATCTTTCTCAGCCAGTGTGGTGGTGCATACTTGTAATTCCGGGACTCTGGAGGCTGAGGCAGGAGGATTACAAGTTTGCAGCTAACCTAGAATGAGACTTTATTTCAGAAATAAAAAAGAACAAAACAACAAAATTTATTCTTTTCACTAGCTCCATATCCAATTTCTGACAGAACATATTGATCAGCACCCCAAAACTCCCCCCCCCACACACACACCTCCTAATTGCTTCTTTGCGTTGCCAGTAACATTGCATTTCAACAAAACATCCGAGCTGTCTTCTTGCTTCTTCTCCTGCTCGGTGTCCTTCCATGGTATGTATACTGGCATCTAAGCCCCATGTCGAGGACCATGGAGCCTTTTGTCAGGGGACACTTACCTCCTTCCAACCACCTCAGTGGCATTTCTATCACTCAGTTCACTGGTTCACTAGCTTCCTTGTTCCTCAAACCTTCTGAGCCTGTTCCTGCCCGAGCATCTTAGCACATGCTACTCCTTCAGCCTCATTGTCAGCAGCACCTCAGGAGGCCTCCTGGGTTCTGGAAAAGTGCTGGCTCTGCTCACCCGCTTCTGTTCTTCTGGTCACATTAACCCTGTTCACGTCTCCAATGTCTCCAGTGGATTAAAAGTGACCACATGGATGCCTGTGGTGGCGTACACCCGCCGTCCTAGCAGTCAGGATGCAAGACGGTCACGAGTTTGAGCCTAGGGTACACAGGAGGACTCCAGGCAACCTGCAGTTTGATTCTGAACACAAGGATGAGCTCAACCGAAACACTGTGTGGTACTGGAAAAGTATCCAGAACCCAACCCAAAATGAGAAAATAAGTGTTATTCTTGCCCCCAGTTTTGGGTGGCTAGTTGTAGAGCAATAGGGAACTGCTGTAGCTTCTTCTCAGCTGCTGTGATATAACATTAGCAGAAAGCATGGGGAGGAGTGGGTTCTTCCCACAGACCACAGTGTGTCATGGAGGGAAGTCGGGGCAGGAACTGAAGCAGAACATGGAGACACACTGCTTACTGCTCTGTGCCCTGTGGCTTGCTCATCTTTCTTCTTAAACTACTAGAGACCACCTGCCCAGGGGTGGCAGGGCCCAAAGTGAGCTGCTCTTTGCCACACCAATTATTAATCAAGAAAATTCCCCACAGACACGCCACAGGCCAATCCGGTGGAGATGGGTCCTCAACTGAATTTCCCTCTTCCAGTGTAACTTTAGTCTGTGTTGGGTTGACAGAAATTAACCACCACAGTAACTAATTTAGCTTCTGCAATTATTTGCACTTTTCTTAATTTATCCATCTCCTCCATTAAAATATAATCCCCAGAGACTAGACACCTTGCTCACTGTTCTTCAGAACTGAGAAAAGGGCCTTGTATATGACTGCTCAATACATTTTGTAAATTCTCAAAAGGATGGGCAGTTGAGGCTACTCAACCTCTTAGAGATAACACCTGCTTTTCAGCCAGAGTGATAAAAGATGCTCTACATCCTCCTTCACTTGCCACTTGCATGACTTAAGCTAAGTTACAGAACCCCCAGGTGCCTTGTGGGAAAATTAAGTGAGCTAGTTATCCTTTAAAGATGTACTTATTTATTTCATGTGTACGTGTGCACACCTGAGTGTATGTTTGTATACCATGCCCATTCGGATGCCTGCAGAAAGCAGAAGGCAGAAGTGGAGTTGTGGGTATTTAAAAGCTACTTGGCCTGAGTTCTGGGAACTGAACCCAGATCCTTTACAAGCTATCTCTCCAGTCCCTAAGTGAGCTAATTCTTGAAGTGTGCTTTATTGTAGTGTTTGGCACATAATCCAGCTTAAAAGCAAGGGAATAAAGCAACCCAAAGCCCGGCTATGCAGCATGTAGGGACAGAAGCATGGTTCCTGTGGTTCTTGGATGTGGTTTAGGACGTATTTAGTATCCTACTTAGGATAGCTGACGGCCTTTACTTTCTTATGTTTAGCAGTCTTCATGAGGTTGTCTTCCTGCTTTATTAAACTGGTGCTAAGCTTGAGTCACCAAGTAAACAGTCGTCTTCTCTGTAAAGGAAATATGACATAAAGGGGCTGGGAGGAGATGGCTCAGAGGGGAGTGCGGTGCTAACATGAGGACCTGAATTCAAATCCCCCACACTCACATATGAGCCAGACATAGTGGTGCATGCCTGTAACCCCAGCATGAGGGTCGGGGCAGGCAGGCAGGTGGCAGATCCCAGGGGCTTGCCGGCCAGCCGGTCTAGCTGAAATAGTGAGCTCCAGATTTAGTGAGAGAGTCCATCTCAAATAATTAAAAATAGAATAGAGATGTGATTGAGGAAAGCATCCCACATCAACCTCTGGCTTCTGTGTATACCTACCAGGTAAGCACACCCTCACACTTACATATATCATGTACATGTGTGCACATATCTATAACTCCACAAGCATATATTCATACACACGTACAAATCCATGCACATATCACACACATACACACATATGTATATACATATATACCACACCCTCACACATTCACACATCACACACGTATGTATTACACATACAAATACATGAGCATATAGACATGCATGCACATACTTCTTACATGCATACATGTATACACACAATTCATTCACACATGTGTTCTCACACATGCATACAACACATGCATATACATGCATCCTTACACATGCGCATGCCACACATACATGATACACATACTCATACACACATGCACATCCTCATATGCATACATACATACCCTATACACATACCTTCTCACATGAATACACATATACATGCACACACATCTATACATGTGCAAACACATGTATACATATATATGTACACACACACATATATATTACACACATGTATACATATGCACACACACACGAATAATAAGCAAGGAAGGAAAGGAAGAAAGACTGTGGAAAGCCTGGTGTGGTAGCACACCTGAGATCTCAGCCCTTTGACAAGAAGTTGGTGAATTCAAGGACAGCTTGAACTGCACAAAACAAAATTAGAAGACTCAAAAACCAAAATAACTCTTTTGAGAAGCTACACCTATACCCTTGGGTGTATGGTACTTCTCTCTCTCTCTCTCTCTCCCCCCCCCTCTCTCTCCCTCTCTCTCCCTTTCTCCCCCTCAATCTCCCCCTATTTATTTATTTATTCCTTTTATATCTTGTCACACCCCCCCCTTTCCTCCAGTCTCACCCTCACAAATCCCTCCTCCATTACCCCCCTCCTTGTCAGAGAAGGGAAAGTCCGCCTTGGGCACCACCCCACCCTTCAGCATCCAGTGCAGCAGGACTAAGCACATCCTCCCACTGAGGCCCCCCAGGCTGTCCAGCTAAGGGACACAGGGTCAGGGAAATCTGGTAATAAACTGCAGCTCTCCACCAGAAAAAGGAAAACAAACAAACAAAAAAAAAAACAGAGGCAAAAGAAAAAAAAGAATTTGTATGGAGATTCTATTCTAGGAAAACAAAACCTAATTCTATTAGTGAAGATAGCTGAGGTTATACTAGCTTTAAAAAAAAAAAATAGCTACTTATTTAAAGCCATCTCTGCTATTACCCTCATTGAGAACCAGAGTAACTGGAATATTAACAGTGAGGTGACACGGGAGAGAAGTCGTGAAGACTGCTTGCTTGTAGTGCTTCTGCTCTGATATCTCTTGCGAAGTTGATTATTTATGTGTATGTGCGTGCGTGCATGCGTGCGTGCGTGCGTGCGTGCGTGCGTGCGTGTGTGTGTGTGTGTGTGTGTGTGTGTGTGTGTGTGTGTGTGTGTTGGATATGTGCATGTGAACATGTATCCATGTAGAGGTCAAAGGCCAACTGTGTTGTCTGTCTGGAGTCTCCCTGGGTTATGTGGCAAAGCTAAAGTTGACACAGTTTGGCAGCAAGTGCTTTCTCCCACTAAGCCTCTCTGCTGTGTTCTATCAACAGCTAATGTAGAGTGTACATGTCCAGTCACGTGATTTCGGCAGGGCAGGGAAGGCAGGCCTACAGTGTGCTCAGCAGAATGAGAGTGTTTCTGACTGGCTTCTGTCTGCCATGCTGAGAACCTTGCTGTCTTGTTACAGTAGTCAAGCTAGAGATGAGTGTTAATGTAGCAGTGCAGACTGTCTCTGCTTACATTCTGCTTTTTTTTTTTTTCTCTAAAATCTATGTCCTTTGTTGCCGTTGTATGTGATACTTTTGTTGATTCTTTTTCTTAGAATAACCGGGGAGGGAATTCTAAGTCTCTATGACTCATTCTTGACTCATGTTTTCACAACTTTGATTTGTAAGAACTGAGTTTTTCTTCATAGTCACCAAGGGTTCGTTTCTTCATAGTCACCAAGGGTTTGTTAATACTTAGTGACATGAGGCTGCTTTGTGGAGACAGGAGCAACATGCAGCCTTTCACTTGGGAAACAGTAGAAGAAATGGAAAGGCTCTTAAGCCACAGCTTCTCCCGTGATCCTCTGCACCCCGCACACCTGCCAGCATCTGTCCTTTTTTGCTCCCCATTCCTTCTGCAGCCTGCGCTTTGAATTGCTCCTGTTCCTAAGACTCTGTAATCAAGGGCATAGGGGCCGAGGGAGGTGCACCATTTTAGTTAATCTTGCTAGCAGTTCCCAACTCTGCACCCTGTTTCTGCAGCAAACAGAGAATTGGTTAAAATGGCTCCAGCAGAATGGAAATTTATAATGTAATTCAAAAGAATTACAGGCCGACATCAGCACTAAATGCTTTCATGCCTGCAGCTTGCTTTCGACAGTGAATGGAAAGCTGTTTCGGTGGAAATGCTGCAGAATTCATTCTGATTGTTATCTCTTAGTTGCTTTTACTACAGTGAGGGAAAAATGGAGGCAAGGTATTAGTCATTAAAGGTCATTGCTAGAGCGTTTACTTGGCAGTGACTTCTACTTTTTTCTTCCACTCAAGTTATTTTATTTCTCTCTTTATTTACATAAGCTCTTATTAATGTTTCAGAGCCACAGAGCAGCCAAGGTACAGTAAGCTGTGCTCATGGCTTAGATAACCTTAGGCCCTCTCTCCAAGCCGAAGTGATGCTGAATTGTCACCGACTGTGCTTGAAACTGTTTGAGTAACAGGAACGGAGTGAGGAAGCTCAGCTACTGGTGCATTCACAGCAGCAAATGTTAAATACCAAAGCGGACTTTGAAACTCTGTGGTGTTTCTCCTGCTTCACCACTGTCCCATTAATGGAGGCTTTCCTGAAAGCCTGCCTTGTTTCTCCATCCGCAAACTTCAAGGAGCATATTGCTCTGTGTCAGGAATTTTCTTTTTCCCTTTGTTTGTTTGTTTGGAGAAATGTTTCAGTATTTTCTTTTTCTGTATTGGAATCAAGAGTCAACAATTTTTGTTCCTAGTTTGGTTTGAGGTTCTGTGCATTGCAGAGGACTGGAGTGATAGTCATTTGGACATGATAGCTATATATATTTTTAATTTTGATCAGCTGTTTAACAGTAGATGTTTCTTCCTGTTAGAATCTGAAAGGTAGTTGACTTTTTTTGTAATGTGCGTGGGTATTTTCCCTGTGTGTATATCTGCACACCACATTTGTGGGAGACCAGAAGGTTTTAGATCCCCTGGAACTGCAGAAGGTTGTTTCTCACGTGTGGGTATTGGGAATTGAACCTGAGTCCTCAGCCATTTTTAACTGATGGTCTCCAGTTTCCTGACAGTATCCTATTTCTTCATATTTCGTTGGGTTTTTTGGTGGGTTTTATTTATTTGTGAGACTGGGTGTTTTTTTTTTAAGATTTATTTGTTTTATTTTATGTATGTGATTACACTGTAGCTGTACAGACAGTTGTGAGCCTTCATGTGGTTGTTGGGAATTGAATTTTAGGACCTCTGCTCACTCTGGTCAACCCTGCTCGGTCTGGTGAGTCCTGCTCACTCTGGCACAAAGATTTATTTATTATACACAGAAGAGGGCACCAGAAGAGGGCATCAAATCTCATTACGAGTGATTGTAAGCCACCATGTGGTTGCTGGGATTTGAACTCAGGACCTTTGGAAGAACAGTCAGTGCTCTTACCCACTGAGCCATCTCATCACCCCTTGAGACTGCTTTTTACTGTGCTGCTCTGGCTGTCCTGGAACTCATTGTGTAGACCAGGCTGGCCTCAAACTCACAAAGATCCGCCTGCCTCTGCCTCCCAAGTGCTGGGATTAAAGTTGTATGTTATCACACATGACTTTTTTCTTTTTCATCCTCCCGCCTGGTTTCCCTGGCAGGAATGTAAAGGACAGCAGCTACCCAGTTATTTATAAGTTAAACCCTAATCCACAAAGATTGTCTGACTCATTCAAAATGAACCATTTTTTTTTATTACCATTTCTGATTTCAAGATTCAGAACCATGTAATGGAAGGAATGAACTGACTCCCAGAAGTTGTTCCATGGCCTACACACACACACACACACACACACACACACACACACACACACTAAATGAATAAGTGTATTTTAAAAGAGTGGCTGGAGAGATGGCTCAGCAGTTAAGAGCTCTTGCTGTTCTTGCAGAGGACCCAGGTTCAATTCCTAGAACCTACATAGTGGCTCACAGCTATCTGTTACTCCAGTTCTAGGAGATCCAGTGCACTTTCCTGACCTCCATAAGTACCAAGCGTGCACATGGTGCACATACATACATTCGGACAAAACACTCACATATAAAGTAAAACCAATAAGTCTAATAAAAAACATAAAAAGATTTAAAAATATTTAACTTTAAGTTGTGTGTGATGACACTTGCCAAATAATTCTAGAATTTGAAAGGTGAAGGCAGTTGGATCAGGAGTTTGATACATCAGCTTTAAAATGAGTTTGAGACCAGCCTGGGCTACATGTAACCCTGTCCCAAAAAAAAAAAAACAAAAAGTTAATTTTGAAACTAGGCCTGATAGCACAGTCCTGTCCCTATCTTAGCTACCGAGTGAGTGACTCAGTAGACCCCACAGAAAGTTAACAGTTAAAAAAGAGAGGGTAGGGCTGAAGGGATGGGTTAGGTAGTGAAGTACTTGCTGTGTAAGATTGGACCTCAAAGCAGTCTCAGAGCACAGGTGTTTAAAAGCTAGGCACAGTGGTATACGTTCTTCCAGTCCCAGCTCTGGGGCGGCAAAGACAGGTAAATCCTCAGGATTTGGTCACTAACTAGCTTGGCAAAATCCAGGCTAGTAAGAGACTCTTGTCTTAAAAGACAAGATGGAAGGAAACAACAACAGAGCAAGATAGAGTCTGTTACACCTTTAATCCCAGTACTGGGGAGGCAGAAGTTGGTGGCTCCCAGAAGTCAAGGCTAGCCTGATCTACAGAGTGAATTCCAGGCTAGCCAGGGCTACATATTGAGATCCTGTCAATAATAATTATAATTATAATAATAACTATTATTATTATTATTATTATTATTATTATTATTATTATTATTATTATTATAAAAACAGACTATGCTTGAGGAATGACTCATGAGATTGTCCTCTGTCCTCCACACACATGCATGTACACAAGTGTGTAAGTATCGTCATCCTCTGGTATCCTAGCCGGCAGACTCACACATGCTAAAGACCTTTATGTGAAGTAGTGTAGGGGCTGGAGAGATGGCTCAGCGATTAAGAGCTCTGGCTGCTTGCCCAGAGGACTCAGGTTCAATTCCCCGCACACACATCTGTATCTCTCGTCTCAAGGAATGTACTTTTTTCCTCTTCTGGCCCCCACAGGCAATGGGCACACATGTGGTACACCAACATACATGTAGGTAAGACACCCATACACATAAAAATGAATAAAATAAAGTGGCATGGTGTTTCCATAGGGCCCTGATAAACATCATCCTATACTCTCAAACTGAACTGCTAGCTTATTATAATCCCTAATACAACTTAAATTATAGTCTAGGAAATAATGACAAGAAGAAGAGTCTGTACACTTCCACATCACAACCCATCACTGAAGGAAGTCAGGACAGACACTCAAACAGGGCAGGAACCTGGTGGCAGGAGCTGAAGCAGAGGCCGTGGGCGTGTGCTGCTTGCTGGCTTGCTCCCTGTGACTTGTTTGGCCTGCTTTCTTATAGAACCTAGGTCTTAGCAGCCCAGGGATGGCACCACCCACAATGGGCTGGGCCCTCCCCCATCAATCACTACTTAAGAAAATGCTCTATAGGCTGACTATAGCCTGGTATTATGGAGACGTTTTCTCAGTAGAGGTTCCCTCCTCTCAGAACTGTATCTTGTGTTAAATTGACATAAAACTGGCCAGCAGAGATGGCTTGTTTGTTTGTAGTGCTGGTGAATCAAAACAAAACAAAACAAAACAAACAAACAAAAAAAAAACCCTGAGGCCTAGGTAGATGCTTTACAACCCAGCTATACATTCTCAGCAAGAGTTATTTAATCTATAAGCTCATTGCATGCTGGGAAAGTAAAACTAATCCATGACTCCTTTTTAAAATAGTTAACACCTGGGACTAGAAAGATGGCTCAGTGAGTAAGCACTGGACTGGCTGCTTTTGCAGAGGCCCAGGTTCAGTTCCTAGCACCCTCACATGGTGGCTTACAGGCATCTGTAACTCCAGTTCCAGGAAATCTGACACCCTCTTCTGGCCTTAGGTGCCAGGCACTCGTGTGTTGAGCATACACACATGCAGGCAAAACCCTCCTATGCATGAAATAAGTACATATAAAATTTTAAAACGTTGCACTTGGGTGTAGCAGCAAGAGGCTAAGGTTGGAGGGTAATTATACAAGGCCAGTCTTGTCGACAGAGTTAAGACTTCATCTCAGAAAAGGTACAAAAATTAAGAGGATAAAAGGTAAAATAGTTATATCTGGTTCCTCACGGAGAAGATGAATGGATGCCCGTCTGTCGGGTTGACTGAGGAGCATGTGGCATAGTGCTTGGGGGTTTTCCTGACCACTCATCTTTCATGACGTGGGCACAGAGAAGTCAGAGAAGTCGGATCGCCCTAGGCGGAACCCTTTGGTGCTGACTGCAGCTCTCAGTCACCTGCCATGCCACCCACTCCTCTTGCTTGGCACACCTGAGTTCTCTCTTGCCATGTGACTGCTAGGCTAGCCTGCACCTCCTAGGATTATTCTGACAGTAACCAGTTTGTGCATGGAAAGGCCAACTGTCAACCAGGTGAGCTTGAGCAAAGCTATCAAGGGTGTTAAATAGAAAGCAGTATCAAAACTTCTCCATTGAACTTGGTTTCCTAGTCCTTTCTTTCCGAATTTCCAGAAAGACACACCTTGTGAAATAGGTTTTAACTCCAGGTTGCGTTAGTCAGGTAATGAGCTGTCTGTCATGTTTTGTTGCCAGGTTCCAATGTCTGTTATCTCTCTGGCAACATCTTCATGTCTAATTGATTCTCCCTCTTAATGTGTCTGTGTGATAAGCATTTGGGGTGTGGTAAGACTGACTGAATCACTATGCTGTGTACCTTGCTTCTATGACAATACATTAAAACATCCTCCTTGGGAATCACAGGTAAGGCCACTATGCAAATAACACCAATTTTAACAACAACAACAGTTTCTGTTGTCAGGAAGTAATGATTCCATCGTTACCAGTAAATGGACTCCTGTTTTGGAAGCCATGTAAATTATTCTTACTTAATTATTATGGTAATAATGCTCCAGCAATTATTAGTTCTGTGGTGATATTTATCTTAGCATAGCGCTTTTCTTTTTAAACAATTGGTTGTTTCACACTTCTCTCTTATAAAGGCTGAGATTTTCTCCCAGCCCCAAGTAATGAAAGCCAGGAGACTGAAGGCATTTCAGTTCTTAAGGCGGTACTTGTTTAATTTTGGTTTTGTTTATTTATTTGCTTTCAATAATTCAGTTTTCTTTTCTGAGTAGTTTTAGAAAATAAGTACATCTAAAATTTTAGAAGTTGCAGTTGGGCATAGTAGCAAGAGGGTAAGGTCGGAAGATGACAGTACTTAGAGACTGGGAAGTGTGGAGCCACACCCAGTTATGCCTGGTATATCTTCCAAGTGATCTAATTCTCTAAGAGCCATTGGTTTGTAAGATTCACACCATTTGTAAGATTAAATAGGAATAAATTGTTGAAGGAAAGTATTATTCCTCTTTGAAACCAAAGGAATTTCTCCAGTGAGCTCTAGTGGCTCAGACCCTGGGGGGCACTGTGTCATTCATAACACTGTTTCTAGGTTAAGTGAATGGGTTGGGTGAGAACTGACAGAAGGGAATGGGAAGAATGTCATGTTGGAAGGAGAGGCTCTGATGGGGTCAGACAACCCTGGGTAATTCAGTGCCACTAACATCATTATGATATGATATACATATATAGGAAGCATAAAAGCATAGAGTAATTTAGCTTTGCTTATACAAGTGTCCATGGGTGTCACTTAGGATCGGGCAACCTCTATGGAAGCTGACCCTCTCTTAGCCGGCACTGACTTCCTGGAGCTCTTCGTCTAGGGACTGTGTGGAGTTCTTGTCCACGCTGGCCTGTGATCTGGTGTGTAGACGTGCTGGTCTTGTTCATGGTTTAGTTAATGTCCATCCTCAAGCCCCACTCTCCTGGCAGTTTATTGGATGCAGGGAAACTCCTGATCTGTCCAGGAAAGAGAGAACAGGCGATCTTACTAAATTGCAGGTTGGAGACTACATAGAAACAACAGTCTCTCTTCAAATAAACTAAAATAACCCCACAAAATATACATAATGTTTTAAGAGTCTCAATCTTTTACCAAAATAACTATTTTTTTTTAACAGAATGAAAAACTGTATTGGCTACATATTTTTTGCCAGGAATCAGAAATTTGACGGTCTCAGCACCAGCACAACTTGTAAATTCGTGCTGGTCCTTCCTCTGCTAAAATATCCCTGGTTCTCATCCTCTTGACCACCACTGACTTGCTCTTGGCGTACACGCTTATGAGCTGGATGACAGCGGCAGTGAACACCATTAGTCCTCCTGAAAGAGCTGCGGCAGCGTAGTCTCTCAGGATGTCCAGTTGGTACAGAAGCGTTCCTGTTCCCCCTAAGGCCCATGGCATCAGGAAAAGGACAATCTGATTAACATATATGTAAGAAGGGGCACAGTAGCCTAATTTGAGTCGAGGGCCTCCGAGAACAGTCTGTGGAAAGCGCTTCAGCAGGAAGTCCTGCTTGTAGTTGTTTAGCAGAGGGACATCTGGACTCCTACTTCCCGTTCAGGATTAGTCTGAGAGTCACATCGTTTTTATAACCACAAGTTTAAGACTGAACACCCCAAAGCCATACACCAGTTCCATGGCTATGAACCATGAGCACTACTTCTCGGTATTTATTTTGGCCATCTTATTTCGATGTCTGTTACCTGCTTATCACCGTGACATGGGATTGCAGCGAAAGCACCCCCTAACGTGTGGCTCTTTATTGTTTTACTTGTAATTTAATCCTGGCCTATATGAATTACTCTGTGAGAGGGTGCCAGGCTGTAGACATTAGCCAGGTCATCCTCCACGCCTGCACACATTCCCACATCCTGTAGTATTGTTAAGCACTAGTCCTTATCATGGTTTATCTTGTGTCTAGCTTTAGTATTAGCCATAGAGATAAGAAGCAAAAAGCCAGCACCACAGCGGGTGCCACTCACAGACTTTGGATGTTAACTCCGTGTACACAAACACACACACATCCCCACATATATATAACTATGGTGTATGTGTTCTATTTTTCTGAGACCTTGCTTACTAGGTAGCCCAGGTTGGCCTGGAACTTTTTTAACCCAGGGTGTCCTCCTGGTCTGCCTCCAATGTGTTGAGATTACAGATGTGTACCATCATGCCTGGCTTAATAAATATGTGTTTGGGGGGCTGGCAAGATGGCTGAGTGGGCAGAGCACTTGTCTCTAAGGCTGATGGCCGGAATTGGAACCACACTGTAAAAGAGAGAACCAACTCCAGCAAGCTCCTCTAACTTCCATGTGCGCTGTGACAAACGCAAACCCACTTGTGGATGTGTTTGTTGGTTTGTTTACGTTTGAGATGGGGTCCAGGGTAGCCCACACTGCTGCCAAGGGTGATCTTGATTGAGCTCCTCAGCTTCCTGCTCCCACCTCCCGAGTGCTGGGATTACAGGCATGCACCACTAAATATCTTTCTTATGGTAACTAAGGATTTTGTCCACATTTCAGAAGCTAAGGTATAGGCCAATTCTTGATGTTAATGATACATTTTAAATCTTTTTAATTTATAAAAGTAATATATTTTTATTTTAGAAAATGTGAAAAAAATAATCTTACCACTTGTAGCCAATATTTCCATTTTTTTTTAAGATTTATTTTTATCATTTCTAATTAAGTGTAGGAATATGTGTCTGCTTATGAGTATGTGCTGGTAAGTGTGGATCCCCTCAGAGGACAAAAGCATTGGATCCCCAGGAACTGGAATTACAGAGAATTGTAAGCCAGATGACCTTGGTGCTGGGATCTGAACACAGGCCCCGTAGAATAGCAGCAAGTGTTTCTAACCACTGAGCCATCTCTCCATCCTGTATTTCCGCTTGTTTGTCTTTTAGATAAAATCTCGAATAACTTTGGCTGACCCCAAATTCAGAATATATCTGAGATGACTTTGAACTCCTGATCCTCCCGCCTCCATCACCTCCGTGCTGGGCTTATAGGCATGAACTCCCATCTCTGGTTCACTTCTTTTTCCCTTTGAGATGGAGACTACAGGATGCATTATGCCTGCCTTCCCACTCTTTTCTCTCTCTCCATTAGGTTGAGGCAATATATATCTAAACATACAGCTTGGTTTAGTTTTGGTTTTGTCTTCCATCTGGTAAGGTCTTGTCTACTGAATTAAATATTTTGGAAACCATCCTGAATGAGTAAGAACTACTTTCCTACTGTTTGGAATTTAGGTTGTTCCTGGTTTTGGTTTTTGTTTTTAATAGTAAAGCGGTGGCATGAGGCTGCTGATATAGTTCAGCAGAGGGCTTGCTGAGCACGCATCCCCCAGCCCCATATAAACTGGGTTTGGTAGTACAAGTTTGTAATTCCAGCTCTGGAGGTTGAAGCAGAAGGATCAGAAGTTCAAAATCATCCTCTGCTATGTGAGTTTAAGGCCACGTGGAATATATGTGAGATCAAAAGTAATCGAGCCGTCTGATGACGTGGACTCCACCTCTGAATCTCTTGGCATTGTATGTGTTCCTCTTGCTCTGTATGAGTGGAGAAGGCAGGCTTTTGCAAGTCAGAGCATGCCTCCGACAATTAGATGACCACCTTAACCCTCTCCTTGCATACAGACACATATCTCTGTGTGCCGACATAGACGGGAAAACCTCTAAGCCAGTGCTTTTATCCACTGAGCATCTCTCCAGCCCCGGCCCTGTGTTTTTAATGGAGAGCAGAGGCAGCAGGTTTAAAGCCGAGTCTTGATAGACTTCAGCTGTGATCTCCCTGCCTCCACCTCCCAAATGCTAGGAATCCAGGTTGAGCCCCTACACCCGGCTTGTGTCATTTTGTGTGAGCTGTGCTTTCTTTTCTCTTGGGTATTGACCTGAGAATAAGATAGCTCAATTAGGTGGAAACTCTCTGTCTAACCTTTTGAGGAACTGCCCGCAATCCAAAGGGTTGCAGCATTTTACATTCACACCAAAAGTATGAGGTTCAAATCTCTCCTTGTTGCCAGCGCATCCTATGATCTGCTTGGGGTTTTTCTCACAGTAGTCATGCTAACAGGGATGAAGCTATTTCAAGTGAGTTTGCCGTGGACTTCCCTGATACTTAACGATGTTTATCATCTTTTAATATGCTTATTAGCCATTTGTATATATTTCTTGGAGAATACTATTATGTTCACTTGTCTACTTAAAATTAGATTAAATTTGTTTTTACAATAAGTAGGGAAGTTTTCTCAAATGTTTTTGTCTACTAGGTCCTTATCAGATAGAGAGTAATGTGTAAAACTTCCCTCCTATTCAGTAGTGATTTTTGCTTTCCTTTAAAATTTATTTTAGTTGTTTGTTTGTTTGTTTGTTTACTGTTTGTGTGCTTGTCAACTTTCTGGAGTCCTTTCCTTCCGCCACATGGCCCTGGGGACTGACCAGGTTGTCAGGCCTGGTAGCAGGTGCCTTTCCCTCAGGAGCCATCTTGCCAGCCTGGCCTTTCTTTACTTTCTTGAAGATTTCTGCCTCCTTTTTTCCTAAGAATTTTCATAGTTTTACATTGGGTTTCTTTGATCTGTATGTGTCATTTTTAAAGTAGGGCATGAGTAGAATTTAATTTCTTCAGCATATGGATGTCAGTTATCCTTGTACTGGTAACTTTATAGCATCACTATTTAATTTTTAGCTTTTTGTCAACTTGACCCAAGCTAGGGACATCTGGGAAGAGGGAACTGCAACTGACAAAATGCCCACTCCAAGGACTGGCCGAGGATGGATGTGGGAGGGCCCCGCCCACTGTGGGTGGTACCACCACTGTGCAGGAGGTCCTGTTTGTATTCAAAACAAAACAAAACAACAAAACAAAAACCAAGCTGAGGAAGCCATGTAGAGCACATCTGTAAACAGCATTTTTCCATGACCTTTGATTCCAGGTGCCTGATTCCAGGTCCCTGCCTCCACCCCTTGCCCTGTTTCCTTCATGATGCGCTGTGATCAGGTCGTGTAAGCCAAACCAACCTCTCCTACCCCGAGTTGCCACTGGTCATGTGTTTGTCACAGCAACAGAAACCAATCCAAGACAGCCTGCTTACCACTTACATCAAAACACATCTCTTTGGCCTTGGGAGTAAAGGTGCCAGTTTCCTAAGTGAGAGCTTTTCACACAGACTCTGATTTTTTTGTTTGTTTGTTTGTCTGTGTTTTGCTCTTCTACCAGCCAGGAAATGACTAGGAAAGAAAGTGTTAGAATCCACCTCCCTACACTCTGTCCTGCCTCCTTTACACGATTGCCTTCTGTGTCTGTCTCTCTCTGAGACTCTTACTCTTCAATGTGGTACCTGCTCACTAGTCCAGAGCACTCTTAGCTAGGAGACCTTGACTTGGTTCATCTTCTCTCAAATCAGCGCAGACTTAGGGCTTTCAGGCACCGGGCCCTGGGCATCTCCCACCTGCCCCATCTAACTCTACTTTTTTTCTGGATTCATTTTGAAATGCCTTTGACTTAGTTGAAGAGTTTGGAGTCTTGGGCCAGTTGCTTTACCTCTCCTCCCACTCTGTGAGCAGCTCTCAGGGGTAAAGCCTCTTCCTATGGTGCAGCAGTGCACCCTGAGGCGGGATGTGACACAGGCTCCAGGCTTCTCTCACACACATGCAGGGGGAAGAAGACTGGCTCCACGATTGACATGTTGAGGGAGAACAGCGCACGGTTAATTCTCTGCCAGTCTGAGAATAGCTTTCCAGGAAGAGTGAGATGCTGTCCATCGCAGACACCACCACACATACTCAAAGAATGCTCCCGTTCCTAATGATCACTGCTGGCCTGGCCCCCTAACCTGCTTCACGTTTCCAAGCTCTCTTTCCCTTCAGAGAGCCACTTCATGCTGCTGTCAGCAAGTGCTGATGGAGATGTAGTGCATCTCCTCCAAAACAGCTAGGATAAGACAAGAAAGATTTAGGAACAACAGTGTCACCTTCTCCCACATAGGAGCCATTCAGACAAATGAAGACAGCTAATGTTTATGGCCTTGAATCAGTTGTTTTTGTTTTTGTTTTTAAATAATAAACACTTTGACTTTGGGTTTCATTTATTCCTCTTTGACAGAGTCTGCATTCTATTCATTCTGCAGAAAAATTTTGAGAACCTAATATGTGCTAGACATTGTGTTATTTATACAGGAAAAAATATCCCAGAATTCTTATCATCAAAGATTGTGATCTCAGGAAGGGATAAACAAATTCATTGCCAAATTGCGCTAAGTATTTTGGTAAGTTTAGGATGCTGTAGGAGGGGCTGGAGAGATGGTTCAGTGGTGAAGAGCACGTTGCTCTTGCAGAGGACCAGATTTGGATTTCCAGCACCTACATGGTAGCTTACAACCATCTATAACTCCATTTCCAGAGGATTTGTTGCCTTTTTCTGGCCTCTGAGGGTATGAGACATGCACATGGTGCACATACATACTTGCAGGGCAACATCGATACACATTAAATAAAAATAAGTAAATCTTTAAAGACATACGATTGCATTAAAATTCTAGTTGTGCTGATAGTGGGGTTTGGTGCCACTTCCAAGGTAGCTGTACAACCAGCAAATACACATAAACTCCATCCTTGGCCATTTCTTGACCTCTCTCCCCTGAGTCTGTCACTCTGAAGAAGAGTATATGAAGACACAGAAATGGGGTAGGCATGATGGCATGTGCCTATAATCCAGCACAGGGGCTGAGGTTGGACCTAGGCTAATGTAGTGAGACCCAAAGGGAAAATGAAGGAGATCTGAGATGGTAGAGACGTTTCTGTAACTGAACAGAGCTTGGTATCCTGGTGTGACCATTGGCAGATGTGTGTGTAGCACATGAAGTTCCGCTGCCAGGCCACCTATTATGGCTGTGGCATACTCTTGGTGATGGTACAACTCCCCAGCTTTCTGTGGTCTGAGCTGGTGTTCTCATACTCAAGAGCCATATGTCCCTCTTCTTTAAGAATTCCAGCTATGTTTGTGTATCTCCTGACTCCCATTCTCCCTTCTTTAAGGATTGCATGATTGTGTGTGTGAGTCCCCAGTCTCAGAGAAGTTCACTGAAGAATAGAAAAGTGCTCCATTGAAGCAACTTCCTCTCATATTGCCTGCATTTCTTCCCTTCTGCCTTTGCCCACCATTTCCAACCTCAGTATAACATTGCACATTTACTTTTATCATAATTTCTTAATAAATAAAAGATAGTGATGATCTAAGGCCTAGACACCAGCCTCAGTGGTAGATTAAAGTATGCTGGTTCGGAGGCCCTTACTAAAAGCAAATGCCAGAGACATCCATGGAGAAAAAAATGTATGTTCAAGCAAGAAATAGATAGAAGTATAAACTTCTAAAAGTGTCATTCAAATTCCAGTTTTTGGAAAAGGTAGCTTTAAAATTGGCCTATAAGAACCAGGTGGTGACTGTATATGCTTTTAATCCCAGCACTCAGAAACAGAGGCAAGTAGATCTCTAAGAGGTAGAGACTGGCCTGATCTACAGAGCAGGTTCCAGAACAGCCAGGGCTACACAGAGAAACCCTGCCTCAAAAAACAAAGTTAATTAATTAATTAATTAAAAATGTAATGTGTGTAGATGTGGCTCTGTTAGTGAACTGCTTGCCTGTTGTGCCAGAAGCTGTGAGTCCCATCCCCAGCACTATATAAAACCACACCTAGTTGGGACACACTGTGTTCCCAGTACTTGGGAGGTAGAGATAAAAGGATGGGAAGTTTAAAGTCATCCATGGCTATACAGTGAGTTTGAGGCCAGCCTGGTCCATGTGTGACCCTGTCTCAAACTGGGTAAGGTGGGGGTGCTGATATCTAACAGGGCTACAGATTTGGTTTTAATACCGTAAAACAAAACTCAACAAACAAAAGTACATAAAATCCACAGTAGTTCCCTTAAGAGTTGAGAGAATGAAGGTACACATTGCTCAGCTCTACCAATGGCTGTAGCCCTGCCTAATTTCTGTAAATCACCTGGCACCTTCAGCCCAAGTTAGATTGCCTCATATGGTGGTTTGACTAGCTTGGCTCAGGGAGTGGCACTATTTGGAGGTGTGGCTTTGTTGCAGCAGATGTGGCCTTGTTAGAGGAAGTGTGTCATTGTGGGCGTGGGCTTTAAGACCCCATCCTTAGCTACCTGGAAGTCAGTCTTCCACTAGCAGCCTCCAGATGAAGACGTAGAACTCTCAGCTCCTCCTGCACCATACCTACCTGGATGCTGCCATGCTCCCACCTTGATGATAACGGACTGAACCTCTGAACCTATAAGCCAGCCCCAACTAAATGTTGTTCTTATAAGAGTTTCCTTGGTTGTGTCTTTTCACAGCAGTAAAACTCTAAATAAGACAGTTCTTAAAGACCACTCTGTTGCGCACAAAATAATTATTATAGTTCTACTAAGACCAGACACAGGGCGCATCTTTCCAATTCTGGACATTATCTATCTATCTATCATCTATCTATCTATCTATCTATCTACCTACCTACCTACCTACCTATCATCTATCTACCTATCTATCTACCTACCTATCATCTATCTATCTATCTATCTATCTATCTATCTATCTATCTATCTATCTATGTTATTGGTTTTTATAGACAGGGTTTCTCCGTGTAGCCTTGGCTGTCCTGAAAGTCACTCTGTAGACCAGGCTGGCCTCAAACTCAGAACTGCTTGTCTCTGCCTCCCAAGTGCTGGGTTTAAAGGCATGTGATACCACTGCCCAGCTGAAGATTTTTTTTTTTTAATGGTCAAAAGGAGTAGGAAAAAATATTTACCTGCAAGAGAGCATTAATCTCCTGATGCTGCAGTGAGGCTTTGCCACACTTTGTACTTGTCTTTTAGTACATTTATCTCTACTTTTTTCTTCTTTAGTTGCTTCTTTCCTTTTCCCCTTACCAAAATACAGTATTTTGTTAGTTATTTAGTTGTTAGTTAGTTGGTTAGTTATGGTTTGGATTTGGTTTTTGAGTTAGGATCTCGTGTAGCCCAAGTTGTCCTTGAACTCACTAAGTGGATGAGGATGGCCTTGAACTTGTGACATTCCTGTCTCTACCTAGTGAATACTGGCATAAACATGCACCACCATACCAAGTTTTTATGTGATGCTGAACATCAAGCCTAAGGGCTTCATGCATGCCAAGCAAACATTCTCCAGCTAAGCCGCATCCCCAGCATCCTTGGTTTTTGTTTGTTTAGACATAAGTGAATGGGGGAAAGTAGGAAGGGTCTAAAAAAAAAAAGGTTCTTAAAAAATAATAAGGTCATTATTTTATGTATATGAGTGTTTGCCTACATGTATGTCTGTGTACCATGTGTGTGCCAGGTACCCATGGAGACCAGAAGAAGGCATCAGATCTCCAGGGACTGGAGATACAGATGGTTGTGGGGAGTTACCATGTGGGTACTGGGAATTGAACCTGGGTCATATACAAGAGCAGCAAGTGCTCTTAACTCTCCAGCTCCCTAATTTTATATTTGATGCTTCATTTTCCTTCTGTTTTGAGTTTCTTGGAATTATAAATTATACTCATTCCCCAGGCTAGGTAAGGTCATTTGCTGCCAAGCCTGATGACCTGAGTTCTGTCCCCAGGTTCCACATGGTGGAAGAAGAGCACTGACTGTCCACAGTCGGCCTCTGACCTTTACATGCACACCATGGCACAGATGACCACACCCCCATCCATATACATGCATGCATACGGGTAAAAATGAACGAATGTGATAGCTTACAAGATCTTAAAGTAAAAAACAAATTGTGTACATCGTGTCTTGGAGTACTGTGAAACTTCTCCTCTTGGGTCTAGGGTTCTCCGTTACCACAGTCCCGCCTTTACTGTTGCAAAGGCCAAGCTAACAAACACACTTGATTTAAAGCTCTGTTGTTCCTCCAGCACCTCCAGTTTCCTCCCTGTCAGTCTTGACGTCCTCTGAGCAGACATTCTCTTTGTTGTTTGAGCTGCTTTCTGAGAAACGAAATCGTCTTTATGGTATCAGTTTACCAAGTGCTTAGCTTTTACCGGAATAAAAGCTCTCCTCGGTGCTGGGAGAGAGGCTCTTTCCTCTCCCTACAGTATACTATGTGTGTGTCTATCTGTTCTGCAATCTGTATTAGGAAATCGACATCATTAGAATAGAACGCCACTTTCCAATGTCATGAGTTTCGGTGACATTTGCCCCCTTGTATCAACTTTCCAAGTTTACTTTCCTTATTAAGCCTGTTTGTTGGAGATCCTGTTGTACTAGGAATGAAGCCAGAGACCTATACAGGTCCGGTATTAGAAGATTCCACCATGTTCATTATTGAGGTATACTTCGTGTCTCTGTGGAGGGATGCTCTTTTTTTAGATAATGTTAGACTTTGGCATGTACGTCGTCAGTGTTTACTCTCATACGTGTAATACGGGTAGCGAGACAGCCCCTCTTCCCTCTCATTTCCACAAAGGCTGAGCAAATTTGGAGGAATTTAGCACTTAAGGGACCTAAGCAAGCAGACTGGTCCCAGCTGCAGGGATTGTAACCAACACTGTGGAGACAGAGTTAGAAATCATGGGGAGGACAGACCAGAGCTCCGTAGGAAACAGGAAAACCCAAACGCTCCATGCTATCTTCACACCATGTGCATGCATCCACATACCTTCGCAGTACTGAGTTGAGTTTTGGTTGGTTTTGTTTTTAAATGGAGGTTCAGTCTCAGCTCAGACTGTCCATGAACTCTCAGCAAGCCGTCTCCCTTGGCCTGTTGAGTTCTGAGGAACTAGGTGTGAGCCAACAAGCCCAGGAAAGATTTTCCTTAAATAAACACTTGAACTATGGAGGGTAGATATCATTTAACAAATTGTAAGAAGCAACTATAATAGATTCCTCTTAGTTATATTTCAAACAGTGTATAACAATTTAACACATTGGTATAATGTATTCTTGGGAGCATGATGTTGCATGTGACTTGGGATGTGTCTTACAGGTTCCTGCAGTATGCATCTGTGAGCGGAGCCTGTCTGTGAGCCTTTCACGCTCTTCCTCCCTGAGCAGCAGAATCCCTTTATACTTCTCCCAGCTTCTCATTTCCTGGAACAACTTAGGACCCTAAGTGCTGGCTTTGTAGTTTTGTTGTTGTTGTTGTTTTGTTTTTGAGACAGGGTTTCTCTGTGTAGCCCTGGCTGTCCTAGAACTCACTCTGTAGACCAGGTTGGCCTCGAACTCAGAAATCCGCCTGCCTCTGCCTCCCAAATGCTAGGATTAAAGGCGTGGGCCACCACACCTGGCTTTGCAGTATTTCTTTTTGCTGATAGTAACCACTCTGTTGTATATCCCTGCCCTTCCTTGCTGAGGGTAAGTAGACATAGTGTAACCTTGAATACCTTTGTTCGGATTTTGGCTTTGGGGTTTTTGTTTGTTTTTAGAGGCAAGGTCTTGATGTGTTGTTCTAGCTGGCACGCAATTCATAGTAATAGACCAGGCTGGCCTTAGGACACAGCCGACTTGCTGCCTCTGCCTCCAGTGTGCTGGAATTACAGGAAAGGGCAGAATTGGTTTGGTTTGGGTTTTGAGATGGTCTTACAATATAGTTTAGCCTAGCCTCTAAATGTAGGTATTTTTAAACTAGTATAGAAGACAAAGGCAGGATGATCAGGAGTCCTGAGCTATATAGTAACACCCCCTGGAGGGGGGGAGAAACAGAAAAATAAATACTGCTAAGATAAATTAGTAAATGGCCATGAGGACTTCAGGTTGTCATATACCAGCTTTCCGTTTCACTCCCTCCCACACTGTACCGGAACATCCTAACTCCTGATCGTCCTGTAGGTGGCAGTACTTGTATAGAAAATAGCAGTTCATGTGCAATTTGAGGATGGTTAGTTGGATCTCTAGTGGGTAAGGTTCATTTGGAATATTTTCTCTTGGTTAATTTTCCTGGACCCTCAGGATATTTTAAACACAGTTTTTTATTAAATCATATTTCAGCCCCAGTTTCTTCGGCCATGATCTGACCTCCTGTCTAGTTGTGATAAAAACCATGGCAAAGTACAACTGTGGAGAAAGGGTTTATTTCGCTTATATATCACAGTCCACTGAGAGAATCCAATACAGGAATCCGGAGGCAGGAACTGAAGCAGAGACCGTTGAGTAATGCTGCCTAATGGCATGTTCTGCGTGGCCTGTTCGTTTTGCTTTCCTATACACCCAAGATCACATGCCCAGGGTGATCTGGGCCTTTCACATCAATCATTGATTAGGAAAATGCTTCCTGGGCTTGCCTACAGACCAGTCTGATAAAGGCCTTTCCCCCATTGAGGGTCCCTCAATGGAGATGACTCTAGTTGTGTCAGATTGACAAAAACTAACCCATGCACCTCTCAAACCCTCTTCTCCCCCTCCCCCACCCACATGCTCATTTTCTCTTTGGAGTGCAATTAATTGTGATGTGGACAGGGTAATCAATGTCATATGTCTCAGATACTTCTTTACAGGTCTATAGTTCTGGGGCCAATCAGGTAAACATTGACATATAGGGAATGGGCTCATTATGAGCAGCTTATTTGGTTTGTGTCTACTTGTTGTGGATTTATTTGTTTATTTATTTATGGGGTTGGAGCATGCCACAACATGTATGTAGCCAAAGGTCAACTCATGGAAACTAGTTTTGTCTTTCCACCATGTGAGTCCTGGGTCTCAAACCTAGATCATCAGGCTTGGCTGCAAACACCTTTAATTGCTGAGCCATCACATTGGCCCCTGTTATATTTCTTTGAGAATGGGTCTCATATTATTGCCCAGGCTATCCCACCATCCACTACGTAGCCAGGGTGGCCTTAAATTCCTGGGTAGTTTTCCTGTCTCAGCCTCTGTGCCTAACAGATAATCTGTTCTGTTCTCTCTAAACATTTGGGATTTTGCTGTAGGGTTCACTTATTAAATATTGAGTAGTTATTGAATGCCAGTTGTGTGCTAAGTAGGTACCCCAAGCTCTACTTATGAAAAGACATGGCACCTACCTCTTCCCAAGTTAGATTCCTGTAAAACAGCATTGGAAGGTACAGTAAGAATAGGAATAGATTGCTGTAGAATAATTACAAATCTGCTTGCCTCAAACTCTTCCACAGCTCTCAAGAAAGTTGAAAAGTTTAGTCAAGGAAGATCTATAAGAAGAAACATTTTCTAACCATGGCAGAGTGAGACAGGTGCCCGAGAGTCTATATAGAAGAGGCACACAGAATGCTACAGTTTGGGTAAAGAAAACACACACCCCTGCCCCACCCAATATGCACATGCTTGTGCACATCTTGCTACAAGGCTGCCTGGGAAATTAAGAGTGCCATTTGCCTTTGAT
Organism: Mastomys coucha; assembly: GCF_008632895.1. Taxonomy (NCBI): domain Eukaryota; kingdom Metazoa; phylum Chordata; class Mammalia; order Rodentia; family Muridae; genus Mastomys; species Mastomys coucha. Next base: position 70,151,926 of record NW_022196912.1, read on the forward strand.
GTAAGGAGCTGGGTGTCTAAAGAAAAGAGTAGGAAACTTTTTTTTCTTCTCACTCTGGCCCCACTCGCCCTGGCCCGCTCCAGCTCGCTCTGGCCCACAGATTTATTTATCACTACATGTGGGTACAATGTCGCTGTCTTCAGACACACCAGAAGAGGGCATCAGATCTCATCATGGGTGGTTGTAAGCCACCATGTGGTTGCTGGGATTTGAACTCCGGAAGAGTAGTCAGTGCTCTTAACTGCTGAGCCATCTCTCCAGCCCTCATGAAGGAAACTTTTTATCTGGTTTTGTTTTGTTTTGTTTTAGATTTTTGAACCCTATAAGTTAAATACTCATACAAAAATAAAGTTTACTTCCTTGGAACATCCTATAACCACAGCTGAGGAGAATATATACCAGCTTCTTTCATTTGGTAGATTGTATAAGCAAGTACAATCCTATGCCAGACAAAAGTATCACCAAGGACCATGTAAGTGTGTGATATATTTTGTTTTGGTTACAGGGAACTTTCCACTTTTATTTTCATGCCTCTCAACTGGTATATCCTGATAAACACCCAGTGGTTGAGAGTGGGTGTGGTTCCTCCCAGAGACACCAACTGCAGATATATATATCAAAGAGTTACATGGTTTTGTATCTGTTTGGTTTTGTTGTGTTGTGTTTAGGGGAAATTACACATGAAGTGTGCCAGGTAATCCTGGAAGAAGATAAATTAAAAGGAAAAATATGATTTAGTGAGCCCATTGACACTGTCCAGAATTGAAAGCAAGTTAGATTCCCTTTGTGCAGTGAATTGCTTTTAGGATGCTGTTGGGGGAAGGATAGAAGATACACAGAGCAGAGCAGGGCTCATTTGTGAAACCCTAGCCACTGGAGTGGTGGCAGCAAGAGAATCTTAAAGTCACGGTCAACCTAGATCACGCAGCAAATCCCATCTCAAGACAGAGCAAACATCTGTAAAAGAAATCCCATGGGACACAGACTCAGATATATGTGAGTCCCAAGGAATCCTATTAGTATATATATTTAAGGATCATGTAAAGAGGTAGAACATTATAAACAATTTAATTTTTTAACATGTATTTATTGTGAGCACAGTATATGTTTGGAGACCAGAAGACCACCACTTGCAGAAACAAGGGGTTCCTGGGTTCCAAGTCCCCAGGCTTGGTGTCAAACACCTTTACCTTTTAAAGCTGGGGAGGGTAGTACTGACCTGTGGTCACAGCCCTTGGGAGGCAGAGGTAGAAAGAGCAGGAGTTCAGGGGATTGTTGGCTACATAGGGGAGTTAGGGGTCAGCCTGGGCTATATGACAAGATCATATCCTATATCTCAACTTTCACCTTCACCCCATAATCATCTCCCAAACCTCCCAAAAAACCAGAAGAGTGTACAATGTGTGGAGAAACCAGCCTTGTCTTTCCTTAGATAACTTATGCTAAGCTGCTTTAAAATTCACGTATAATTTATCTTCAGTGGGCTTAAAGTTTTTTTCCTGTGTCCTGTCATTCCTTAGACACTATGAACCTTTTTTTTTCCTTCACAATTATCACAACACGTTTTTTTCCCCCTGATTACACAGTAGTTCCACCATCTTGATTTGTAGCCAGTAAACATGAAGTTGTACCCCTTGTGTTTTATTTTTAGAAAGAAACAAGTTTAGGAACTACAAGATGGCTCAGCAGACAAAGGGGCCTCTTAGCCCTACTGATATTGATCCCAAGGACCTATATGGTAGAAAGAGAGAACTGACTTCCGTAAATTGTCCTCTGACCTCCACAGGCACTCTGTGGCAAAGTGTAAGTGCATGTCTGTGTGTGAGAGAGAGAGTGTGTGTGTGTGTGAGTGTGTGTGTGAGTGTGTGTGTGTGTGTGTTATACAAAGAGAGCAGTGTGTGTGTGTGTGTGTGTGTGTGTATGTGAGTGTGTGTGTGAGTGGGGGGAGTGTGTATGAGTGTGTGTGTGTGAGTGTGTGTGTGTTGTACAAAGAGAGCAGTGTGTGTGTGTGTGTGTGTGTGTGTGTGTGTGTGTGTGTGTGTGTGTGAAGGTGTGTGCGTGTGTTGTACAAAGAGAGCAGTGGGCATGACAGAAAGGACAGCCTGACACCAGGTGTAGACCTGCACTCCTGTGTCCCACCCTTGGGCAGGAGAGGCAGGAGGCACTGGAATCAAAGTCACCCCTAGATACTTAAAAGTTTGAAGCCAGCTTTCATGACCCTTTCTCAAAAATTCCCATACCTCTCCAAATGAAGAAAAAGAGGTCTGCCTGTCTGTACTTTTTACATCGCATTTCACTTATTTGTTAGGGAAAGAAATTCGAAAAGTGGAACATTGGGTTGCTCTACCAGTGGAGAGGTTTGGAAAGCAGGCCTGTGGGTTCTGCTACCCAGGTGGCTGCTCAGCTCTCTTTAAGTTCTTTAAAGTTCAGGTTCCCCTCGTGGCTAACGCACCTGTTAACAATGCTTACTCACACAGCCAACTTAGAAAATAACCGAATTCATCTAAGAAAGCTTTGATGTTGGCTTAGTACTCATTACTAGAACGCAACAAGTATTCAAAGATAGCAATCCTTCGTGCATACAAGGTTGGAAAAATTGAGACGTATGTTTACTTGCATGTTGTCACAGTTAAAATCAGATGGAAAGGTTTAGAGTTGTGTAATTATGGAATATTTTCTAGCCACAAATTCCCTAGCTTCGCATTTCACATTCATTAGCAATTAGGCCCAAGGATACTTGGATTCAAATCTGCTTTGGAAACTAATTTTTCCAATGACTTTGTTTCCTAGATCCCTACTAAAGTGATATATGATGTCACCTATTCAACTCCATCAGCAACTTCTGTGAGATAGCTTGGCTTTTTCTTTGCTCTTCCCTAGTTCCACCCCCTACCCCCAGTACTGAGCATTGAACTAGAGCTTCACTCATGCTAGGCAAGTATCTACCATTAAGCAATATTTCCAGGCTTCTTTTGCTTTAATTTTGAACAGGTTTCTCTAATTTGCCATAGCTGTTCTTGGAATCCCTCTGCTGCCCAGGCAGCCTTAAACTTGTAATCCCCCTGCTTCGGCCTCCCCAGTTGCTAGGCTTACAGACTGTAGCTGTACTAAATTAAGCTACTCGATTTATCCTGGCAGCGGCGCTCCTCACTACCCACCCAACATTCTGGGTTTCCAAATGAAAGACACATACACAAACTCTTTATATTTTGATAATGCCTAAAACACACCTGTTAACAATGCTTACTCACACAGCCAACTTAGAAAATAACCGAATTCATCTAAGAAAGCTTTGATGTTGGCTTAGTACTCATTACTAGAACGCAACAAGTATTCAAAGATAGCAATCCTTCGAAGGATTCCCTATTGAATCCTTCAGTGGCTGGGCCACTTCTAACCTCCACGTGACTAATCCACACCCCTCTGATGTTCCCAATTTACTTACTAAAATCTATATCCCATCTTTGCTGCCCTAGGCCCAGTCATGCAGCCCTCTCTGGCTGTGTTCCCCCAGCTCCTACTTGGCGACTACATTCTCTGTCCTGCACTTCTCAAGCACCATCCTGGTTCTCCTCACAGTATGGCCGATCGCACTCTCACTTCCTCCCTCTGTCTCTTGCCCAGGAAATTCTAAAAGGCCTGCCTCTTTCTCCCTGACCAGCCATTGGCTGCCAGCAACTTTATTTACCAATCAAAACCAACTGGGGCAGGGTTCCCTCAAGTGTCTTACCTGGAGATATGGCCGAGTCTCCTGCAATTTGGGGGACCATATTAACATAATACAAGCAGTGTTAGACCAAACTCACAACAACAGGCCTGACCTACCAGTTGGACATCTGGTCAGCAGCATCTTAGAACTTATCTCTGTTGCCAACCTCATCCTAACAGTCCAGTAAAAGAGCTGTATTTTAGATCACTGTTGGCCATCTGCTAATCACACGTGAGGTGTGGAAGCCCCATTCCAGCCTCAGTTTCACCAACTTCATCCTTTTAAGCTTCTCTAAAATAGGAGTGATGAAACAGTAACCTTGCAAGGTTTATACAAGGAGGCAGGTGACATTGGAAAGTAATGCTCTGGTGACAGAGATAGTCAGGGCACAGGGAAGATTTCCTAATACTGGTTACAGAGTACCTTCCTCTGCTTCCCCAGTGCTGATATTAAAGATGTGTGTCACTATGCTGCTTATGTTTTTGTTTTTGTTTTAATTCTACTTTGTATGGATGTGGGTACACACATGCCCTAGCTCACCTGTGGAGGTCAAAGGACAACTTACTGGTGCTGGTTTTCTCTTACATCAGACTAGACTGTGGGCATCTTTACCTCCTAAGCCGCCTCCCCAGCCCAGGCCTGTTACTAATTCCAAGAATGTGTTTGAGGGTTAGAATGTTGTAGGCTTGAAGCTCGCCCCCGCTGTTTACTGCCCTGTGCTTTTGATCTAGTTGTCTAACCTTGCTGAGCCTTTGTTTCCCCATACAAAAAAGGAGTCTGAGGAGGCAACATCCCAATTCATAGGATGTCTGTAGAGAGCCAATGATGATATGTATACAAACACTAACTTTTAAAGTATTTTGGACATGCCACAATTGCCCAGGACCTCATAATAAATGAAAGGATTCTTCCCTTTTGTCTAGACACCTGTGAAAAAGACTCTCCAGGCGTCTCCTTAGTGAGAACCCACTCATCCCAACATGGTTCCCCCGATCAGAGAAGCACAGTGAACATACTTACCTCATGTATATTCTAATTCCTCTTCCCAGCGTCTCCCTCCTTAAGTCACATCCTCATTATTGCTTCCTGTCGCTTCCAGGGCCTGTGTTCCCATTTCTGCTAAGAAAAGCAGAAGTGAGAGAGATGGACAGGTTTGGGGATTTTTTTTGTTTATTTGTTTGTTTTTTGAGACAGGGTTTCTCTGTGTGGCCCTGGCTGTCCTGGATCTCACTCTGTAGACCAGGCTGGCCTCAAACTCGGAAATCTGCCTTCCTCTGCCTCCCAAGTGCTGGGATTAAAGGCGTGCAGCAGTGGGCCACCACTGCCGGTCCTAGGTTTGGGGATTTCTAAAGACTGTTCTTAAGTCTGCATTGTTATGTTAAGCTATATTTATATGAATATAGTGTTTGGCAAATTTTTTCTCTGGGGAACATAAAGGAGCTTCCCTATTGAAGGCTGAAATGTGTTAACCTTTTAGGGGACAAATATTGCATTCTTTCATGTACAGTATCATAGTTACACAACCACAGGAGCTTAATTAAAGCTCACACTGGTACAGGAGCCTCTGCTCCCTTCTTTACTCTGTACACTTTGCATACAGGGAAACCTAGGCTGTTAATCTGTCCCAAGGACACAAGGTATTCCAATGAGCCTGAACTATTGGTAAGCATAAGAACTTGAGAATTTTTAATTTTTTGTTTGTTTTACTGTATCTATCTACCTGTCTAATACCTGTCTTCTTTCTATCTGTCTGTCTATCTATCTATCTATCTATCTATCTATCTATCTATCTATCTATCTATCAAAGGGTTTCACTTTATAGCTCTGGATGGCCAGGAGTTCACTATGTAGACCAAGCCTCAAACTCACAGAGATCTGTCTGCCTTCATCCTGAATGTTGGGATTTAAAACGTGTTGTCATGCCCTGCAATAGGTATAGACCTAAATTCTAGAAATATAAATGGGAAAAATTAGAAATAGTAATTTTCCAGAATTTTGGAGACAGTTCTTCAGGCTTATAGGGTTACCCTTTTCTTATTGGAGGAGGGGTGTGTGAGCATAGGCAGGACTGTGCCGTGGCACATGGAGACGCAGAAGAACTTTGGTTGGGATTTAGTCCTTGATTGTCCTACGATGGGACTCTGACCTGCCCAACAGGGGCCTCTACCCACTGAGCCATCACACCAGCCCTTTCAGAATTACTCTTGGACATTCTCGTGTCTAGATTTCTTGTTGTTTCTCATTGCTGTTATTTAGGGTTTGGTCCAGGGATTTTGTTTGTTGCTAGTCTGGTTTGGGAAGTTGTTTCAGTACTGGAGATTGAACCCAGTGCCTTCTACATATTAAGCAAGTGCTCTTACTAGTGAGATAGATCCCCAGCACTCCCTTTAATTGTTAAGGATTTATTTTTTAATTATATGTGGGTAATTATGTGTGAGTTTGTACACATGAATGCCAGGTGCTTGTGGAAGCCAGAGAAGTTGGGTGCCCCCTGGAGCTGGAGCTACAGGCAACTGTAAACCATATGATGTGGACACTGAGAAGCAAACTCAGGTCACTGAAGCATCTCTGCAGTCCTCACTCCCCAAGCCCAGACCTTATCTTATTTTCTGTTTGGAATAGGGTCCTACCCAGACTGACCTGGAACTCACACTATAACCCAAACAGGCCTTGATCTTACAATCCCCCTGCCTCAGTCTCCCATCAGCTAAGACTGCAGGCCTGCGTCACTGGGCTCAGCCTGTGACTTCTGATCTGCAGTATGAGATGTGCTTTGTTCCCTCTGAAGGCTTTCAGAGGCTTCTTCTGCCTCCTTGACTTCAACCCTTTACAAGAAGGTGACTGGTGCGATGCTTTTGCATCCTTCGAGTTGGCCAGGTAACAGACACTTTCATTCTGGGAACTCTTTGTCTAGTGTGCTGATTATTGGTTATTTTGTTCATGATGCCATTTCTGGAATTCCTGCCCCCTCCCCGAAATAATGGATCCTTTGGCTTCCATCTGGTGTCTCAGGAATATAAGTTTGAGTTGTCCAGTTCTTTGTTAAGCCACATGTCTCGAGCCAGTCTCACTTCTTTAATTCCAACTCTGGAGTCTCTTGGGAGATTGTGTTGACCCTTAGCTACCTCTGTGCAAATCTGACTTAGTCACATCTGACTTAGTCACAACTTACACAAGGTAAGTTCCCTTGTCCCCTTGCTTTCCAGCTTCCAAAACTAGGTTATTTTTCTCTCCCAGGTCTGTGAGTTTGTCAGTTTTTTTATTATAGTTTTAAGGGAATTCTAAGTAGGATTAAAATTAGATGTATGTTTGCCTTCTTAACCTAGAAATGTCTGTTCTCTACCCTTATCCAGTATTGTCAGATTGGCAAAAACGCCCCACCCCCACCCCAGGCAAAATAACTGCTTAAGAGGTAGAGGGGGCGTAAGAAAGAACCCTTTCATTCTTTTGGTTCTGATTTATGTCTCTTACTGCCTGACACCAAGAAATGTTGACATCATAGACTAGACCTCCTGCCAAAGAGTTGTACTCTTCTCTGGAGAAAGATTGAGTGGTGAGATTTTTAGAATGGCTTAGAAACTATGTGTTAAGTGCAACCTCATTGTGGTTTCCATGTAAGTAGGGATCCCTCTGCTCAGTGTTCTTAGTACTACTAGCACTCCCTTCTCCACTGTAAGCTACACACTGTACCTAGTACGTTTCCTCTCCAAGGACAGACACAATTCGTTCACACCTCGGGGTTGGAGAGATGGCTCAGCCACTAGGAGCACTGACTGCTTTTCCAGAAGACCTGGTTTCACAATTCCCAGCAACCACATGGTGGATCCCAACTGTCTATAAACTCCCATTCCAGAGGACTTAACACCTTCTCCTGGCCTCCGAAGGCAATGCATAGACATGGTGTACATACGTACATGCAGGCAAAATACCCATACACACAAAATAAAATGAAAGTATACCAGCACATACTTAATCTCATAGCCCTTGAGTAGCTTCGTGTGTGTGTGTGTGTGTGTGTGTGTGTGTGTGTGTGTGTGTGTGTGTATGTCTACTGCTGACACACTGAGAGTCATCCCTCTCCTAATGCCTCCACCTGACTGGTTTTTTCTTTCTTTCTTCCTTTCCTTTCTTTTTTCTTTTTCTTTCTTTCTTTTTTTTTCAAGACAGGGTTTCTCTGTGCAGCCCTGGCTATCCTGGAACTCACTCTGTAGACCAGGCTGGCCTCAAACTCAGAAATCCGCTTGCCTCTGCCCCCCAAGTGCTGGGATTAAAGGTGTGCGCCACTACTGCACGGCTTACCTGACTGGTTTTGAGTCTTTATTGATCAGTAAGCTCACTATGGTGTTCCACAGTGACTTGTTTTGTGTTCACAATCAAGATTCCAGATGGCTCTGAGTAGAGGCTGGAAGAGGGACTCCAGGCCACATAGGCTGTGGCATTGAGTTGCAGTTCTTTGTTTTGTTCTCTTTTTTTCTTTTTATTAGAAGGAAGAATTTATTCTATCTAAATTCACTGAGTTAGACAGTATTACTGAGAGTTAACATTTATTGGGTAATTTTCCATATGTTTTTGTATCTACATGCATTATCTACAGTAGTATTCATGATAGACAATTAAGACACAAAGAACAAATGAAGCTTTCCCATTTGATAAAGTTTGTACATCATGGAACCAGAATTTGAACCCAGGCTGGTCCCAAAGCTTGCTGTCTCCAGCACTATTGGTATTATTGTAGAGTAGATACCAAATGGAAAGGCTGCTGTCATGTGTGTGCTCCATCTCACTAACCGTTTAAGCCCTCTGGTTGATGTTAAGTTGGAATAATAACTAGAGTAATTTCTATGGAGTTGGGCCTTTCATACATTTGAACAGACCAAGATTGTTCACGGTAACTATCATGTGTGCTCTTGGGAGACTTTGTAACTAGGCCAAAGCTAGTCAACTGGTGCTGCTGGGAAGGCTACACAGATTTTCAAACAATCTCTTTTAGTTATTAAGTAGTAGTGTCCTACGAACCTGAGAGAGTTCGTGTGCTTTACCAGAGTGGGAAAGTTATTCCCATATCTTGGATTGGATGTAGAGTATTGTGGAAAACTTGTAAATTTATTTTATTTTTATTTTATTTTTTATTTATTTATGTTTTTTGGTTTTTCGAGACAGGGTTTCTCTGTATAGCTCTAGCTATCCTGTAACTCACTCTGTAGACCAGGCTGGCCTCGAACTCAGAAATCCGCCTGCCTATGCCTCCCAAGTGCTGGGATTAAAGGTGTGCGCCACCACCGCCCGGCTCGTTTTATTTTATTTTATTTTATTTTATTTTATTTTATTTTATTTTATTTTATTTTATTTTATTTTGAGTCAGAGCTACTCACTTGTAGCTCTGGCTGTTCCAGAACTCACAATATAGACCAGTTAACTGGCCTTAGTTCACAGAGATCTGTCTGGCTCCACCTCCCGAATGCTGTGGTTAAAGGCCTGCCCTAGTACATCTGGCTATTTATTTTATACACATTGGTGTATGTATATCTGTGCACATGTGCATGCCTATTATCCATAGAATACTGCAGCTGGAATTATAGCTGCTGTGAGCTGCCATGTGGCTACTAGGAATTGAACCGAGATCCTCTGAAAGAATGATCAGTTCTCCTAACTTCTGAGCCACTTCTCCAGCCTTTGTGGAAAATTTTATAAGCCTCTTGAGGATGAGATTTGAATGCATCAGAATAAGTAGGCTCAATATTTTTAAAATTAGCTTTCATTATTCAAACTCCTACCCTTTCTTGCCTTTAAGAACAAAGGAGGCACAGATACCTTGTAGAGACACTAAAGACAGAATGCGTAGAATTATTCAGAGAAAAGTCACACTGTGAGTCATGAGCCAAATCTGTCTTCTAAGCAGCCCTCGCTGTGCTCGCTGGGAAGACAGCCCTCGCTCTGCTAGCTAGGATCTACCCAAGCCCGCAATTTGATCATTTTCTAAAAGGTTAGATTGCTGTGTGGGTGCTAGTGGCTTCAGAGCAGACAGAGGTGTCCAGGAAACACATCCCACACTGGGCAGGATGTGCCCAAGGCAGGAATGGTATTTCTCTTCCTCAATAGAATTGTTTCATTAACTGAAGACAAGATGAGGTCATTGAAATCTCCCTAAAATACCAAAGACTGACAAACACAGGATATAGGATGAGTCTTAAAGCAGTGGGATCATTCTGACATCAGAATGAGGCAATATGACACTGTATGTATGTTTTCCCAAGACATTTAAAGACCTTCACAGAGTTGGTCTCTGAGTAACTTTAAATTTGCACATAGAGATGGAGGTGGGACTCTGCCTCTTCGGCCTCAACCTCTCCCCTCTGAAACTGCCCCAGCCAACAAATGAGCTTGTGGGATGTGCATATATCCAATGAAGGCTCCCATCTTCCTGCTAATCTCTCTCTACCACAGCATATAAAGTTTGAAAAGTTTCGCTATTTTTTTTTATATGTGTGCACTGTCGCCCTCTTCAGACACACCAGAAGAGAGTATTGGATCCCATTACAGATGGTTGTGAGCCACCATGTCCTTGCTTGGAAGTGAACTCAGGACCTCTGGAAAAGCAGTCAGTGCTCTTAACTGCTGAGCTATCTCTTCAACACAACAAAACTATAATTAATCTCCTTTAAAAAACAAAAACAAAAGTATAATAGGCCTGGAGTGATGGCTCAGCCGTTAGTAGCACTGTTCTTCCAGAGGACACAGTTCTATTCCCAGCACCCACATGGTTTCTCATAACTGGCTATATAACTCCAATTGCAGGGGATCTGACTGCCTCTTCTGGCCTCAGTGAGCACCAGGCACACACAAGTAGGGCATAGACAAACATGCAAGCAAAACACACACATACACATGCACACACACAAATACACACCCGCATACACACACCACACCATCATCCTCCTGTCTTGCAAGCGCCTACTGTCCATGGTAAAACCGAGGCTGACACAGCATCAGCTGAACAGTAGGGAAGTAAAAACATGAATGAATATTTGAACCCAGACGCCGCAAGCCACAATTTAAAAGGTTTCCGTGGTATTTTCAGCAGTGCACAGAAAAATGTTTAAGATGGCAGTCACTTGAAAAATACAGAGTCCAATATTGTCTCAAACATTCTCTTCCCAAGAATTAGCTTCATAGTAAAACAAGAAGAATCAAGACAGGGCAATGAAAGTTGGTAATGTACAGAGAGCAACAGGATAATAGAAACAAGTAGCCAACACCTCATGCTAGTGTGAGTTACAACTTCCCTTGTCTTTTCTGCTGTGAGCAATAGAGAGAGCACAGACCATCATCCCAATCTTGCATGTGACCTTGTACTTCCTCGAGAGAGTCCTTCATTTTCCTTTGTCACTAAAATGGCCTCGTGCACTCTGTTTGTGAGAAATTGTTATCAAAATGAACAACTGCATGTGAAAGAATCTGTATACTTTTACCTCATCTGACTTAAGTCCTTGGAATATCCTGATGTCTACTCTGGTTTGAGTAGGAACTTGCCCCACTGGATCTCTGTCATTGCCCAGTGCTAGTGACTTCATGAGGCTGTCTTAGGTGAAGCAGTCACGTTGAAAATGCAGAAGCACTTCCTGGCTTTCGTCTCCCACACAGCTGTGTAACTGGTAGATATTTATGTTGGAAGTGTCTGCAGACCATGGTTACTTTGAGAACCTCTGTTGTTTGTGGTGCTTTAAACTCTCCTTAGCACTAGGTTCTATTTCAAGTTAGTTTGCCTTTTACAGCACAAGCTCTGAACCACAGGCTAAAGAGGAGGTAGGTCACAGACGACTACATACTCGTTGGTGTACACACTCTCATGGTTTTATCTGAGGGAAAAAAAGGTCGGGGTGGGGTAGGGGGGGCTGGAGAGATGACTCAGTGAGTAAGAGGACTGGCTGCTTGCTCTTCCAGAGGTCCTGAGTTCAATTCCCAGCAACCACATGGTGGCTTACAACCATCTATAATGGGATCTGATGCCCTCTTCTGGTGTGTCTGAAGACAGCTACAGTGTACTCACATACATTAAATAAATAATATTTTAAAAAAAAACAGGAATAATCTCAAAAAAAAAAATGGACAGAGCAATAAATGATGCCTTGCTCCCTCAACACGCAGTCCCAGTTTGCAGAAATAGCAGCTGCAGGCCATTTTGGGTGAGAAGAGTTCCCACTTAACCCAGCTTCCCTTTCACCCCAGGGTCTGTAAAGAAAGCAAAAAACCGAATTCAGGAATCTGAGCTTTCCATTATTTCTTTTAAAATAAGTTCTTTTTATTTTATTTTATTTATGTGAGCATACTGTAGCTGTCTTCAGATACACCAGAAGAGAGCATTGGATCCCATTACAGATGGTTGTGAACCACTATGTGGTAGCTGGGAATTGAACTCCGGACCTCTGGAAAAGCAGTTAGTACCCTTAACCACTGAGCCACCTCTCCAGCCCTGCTTCCCCATGATTCTTTTTTTTTTTTTTTTTAAATTTATGTATATATTTTATGTATGTGAATACACTATCACTCTCTTCAGATACACAGAAGAGGGCATCTGATCCCATTACAAATGGTTGTGAGCCACCATGTGGGTGCTGGGTATTGAACCCAGGACCTCTGGAAGAGCGGTCAGTGCTCTTAACCACTGGGCCATCTCTTCAGCCTTTTCCCCATGATTCTTAAAGAGCAATTTGCATGTCTTCATTCACAGAGGTTATGGCAATAGCAGACACTCCCAGGGAATGCTACTGAATGCATTAGCTGAGGAACACTGGACCCTAACAGGAAGGGTAGGCTTGGGTGTGCCTCCTGACTAAAGCTGACATGAAGTACAGGCTTCCTGGCAGCCCTCTCCCTCACCACCAAGTCCCGAAGCAGAGAGAACTCTCAAGATGACATTGTACAGCCATGGCCTCCCAGCACCATGTCATCAAACACACACCAGTTGGTTTATAAAGCCACTATAATGAGGTGGTATTGGCACAGAGAGCTTGCCCTGAGAGCCAGGAAGTTCCTTCCCTTAGGTCTGGAGAGATGGCTCAGCAGCTAAGAGCTCTTGCTGCTCTCGCACAGGATCTGGGTTGGGTTTCTAGTACCCGTATGGCAGCTCAGAGCTGCCTTTAACTCCAGTTACAGGGAATCCAGCACCCTCTTCTGGCCTCCGCAAGCTCCTGCACAGCCACAGTGCACATAAACTTGTGCAGACACACGCATGCATTAAAAATGACAAATAAACATAGAAACAAACAAATCCATAATACAAAAAGATCCTTCCTCTACGTTGCCACACGGAAGCACCCTGAATAAGTCCCAAATTTCTCTTTACTTCCTCATTCCTAAATGAGAAAACACTATAGACTTCACTCATAAACGGTTATAAGAGGTAGTAAAAAAATTATGTAAGATTTCATCTTTACATATGAAGAAACTGTATGCAAATAATGTCACTTTACATTTTTGTTAATGATGGCGTGAGAAATAGCACAAAGTTAATGGGGAGGGAGGAGAGGCATAAGTGGGAGGTACTTTATTCATTTTACAAATAAGGAGATCTCAACAAATGAATAAAAAGGGAATTTGGAATTCCTGGGGCCAGAACCCCAAAGCATCAGTCCTGTGCTGATATCAGTTTAGAATTGTGTGCTCATTTGCTCATATTAAATAGGAAGGTGGTCACAGGCAACTGATGCTTCAGTTATAGTTCCACTGAAAGCGCCTTTTCACCAGATGTTCTGTGGAGCCATAACCTCACCATCCTCATGACCACGTTCCCAGTGCCTTCTGCTCTTACACAGGGAGGATGCCTGTTGGCTATAGGCATTGACGGCTCTACCACACCTGGACTTTACCTTGTCCTGCTCTCTGTGTATCTGCAGTCATGTAGAAATTCCTAGGCTCAGGTCACAGAATGCTCCCTCTATGTTAGTGCAACAGATGTCCTCTCCCTATCTGTAGGTTCTTTCTCAGGAGCTGCTTCTAACAAGTATTTCTTCTGCTTTCCCCAGCTTCTACCCTTGCCACTGCCATCGTGGTCTCAAGTTGAGTGTTCTCAAGTCACCTTTGCCTTTAAAGCAGTTAGAGGTTAGGGTAGTGTGCATGCGGTGTGTGTGTATGTGTGTGTGTGTGTGTGTGTGTGTGTGTGTGTGTGTGTGTATGAGAAAGAGAGAGAATGTGGGTATGTTGGGGGTGAGAGTGTGTGGGTGGTCTCTATGTGTGTGGGGGGGTGCTCGATCATGTGTTGTGATGGGGGTTGGGTTTTGAAGAGGCCACATCGCTTGGTTTAAATGAAGACCAGAACTGACTGTTTGCTTAGCAAAACAGAGCTAATAAATCTACAGGTACTGTGCTGAAAATGGAAAATAGAGATAATCTGAATCTTATATAGGGTCTAGAGAAGCAACTAAACTCAGTACTATGTGCTATGGAACCATGAAATTGGTTATGTACATTTGCAGATCACAACTGCATCCTAATACTTAAAGTCTTCCTCCCTGAACACACACACACACACACACACACACACACACATACACACATACACACACACACACCTTCCAGTGTTCCCCTGGTCGGACCCTCTACTTTCATCCTTTTTCGGTCTTATCCTGTTCCATGACAGCTCATCTCCCTTCTCCCACCACAATCCTCATTTCATCTTGAATCTAAAGCTTTCTATTGGCTGCCTAGGAGACACCTCCAACTCAGAAATATCCAAGGTTTCGTCCCTTGAGGCCCTGCCTGGGAACCACAGTCTACTCGGTGACCAGCTGTTCGGCTTTGCGTTTCCAGCTTGGAGGTCGCCCTTCTCCGTCTGTGCTGCCAGTAGTCTCATTGTTTCCCACCTGGGTTGCTGCAGGAGCCTCCCAGTAACATACTCTCGCACCATGGCACAAGCCAGAATTTTGCCATCTACAGTGACAGTCTGTTTTATATCCTTTCATCTCCCCCACTGCTTTCAGGCAAGAACAGACCCCTCTGATTGAGACCCGTGCATCTGTCCCCCTCATCCTAGGCATTCTCCATGTCATCCTCTGCCTGAGCTAAACCTGACTCGTTTAGGTTTCCTAAAATTCAACATGCTGATGATCTTTTGAGCATGCTGTTTCTTGTCCATGAAACCCCCCGTCCTTGTCTGGGTAATTCATCTGCAAACTCAGCTGCACTATGTCACTTGTTCTGTGTAGATATGCTTGACGGCCTTCTTCTCCTTGAGTGTGACTGAAGTGACTGTCCCTTGCTCCCTACTAGCAGTTATTATACTGTGTTAGTCATCTAGCAGCAGAGCCCTTAGGTTAGGAGATAGTTGCCTTCATATCTGCATCTCCCACAGTTTCTGCCCAGGAGCATACCCAGAACGTTCTCAGTAATGCTGACGAATGAACTGGCGTTCCTCCATCACAAGCACGCTTTGAAATACACAGACGCATGCAAACGCACACATACATACAGACATGCCACAAAGTGAAATACATTACATACAAACTGCTCTCTACATCCAGCCACCAGTTTATAGAAATCATAGCAGTTTGGAGTCCGTAGTCCATGATACCAGGAGGATAAAATCTGCAAATCTGAATGTGGAAGGATTTTGTGAGACAAGCCACATTTCTTTAACTGCAAGAGAGAAGAGGAGTGAGGCCTGGCTACGCAGGGGAAGGTCTGTAATCCCAGCTCCTTGGAGGCTAAGGCAGAAAGAGCCTTGCCTCAGATGGGTTCAAGGCCGGCCTACGCAGCTGAGCCCGTCTCAAGTGTTTTAAGAAGAGCCCTAGGTATATATGCCAATAGTACAGAACTTGCCTCATCGCATGCACAAGAACTTAGTCCATCCAGTACTAGGGGCCTGAGGGGGGTTAGTGGGGGGAGTCAGGGAAGGCAAACACCAGAGAAGAACGTTACCAAGCAATTGCAAGCTTTTTTTTTTTTTAGTTCCTAATTTTTATTTTGTTTTGAGGCAGTCTTCATACATAAGCTAGGCTAGTTTCAAACTCACTTTGTAGTACAGGCTAGCCTCCAATTTGAGATCCTCCTGTCTCAGTCTCCCAATTGCTGGGATTACAGGCTTATGTCACCTCATCTTATAAAATCCTTTTTAAAACAAAATAAAACAAAGCCAAAAAACAAGGTAACTCAGGCTAGCCTAGAACTCAAGGTCTTTCTGCCTCTACTTATCAATGCTGACATTACAAGTGCGTACCACATGCCTGACTGAGTAGTGTATATTAGATGCACTATAATATATATATGTATATGCAATATATATATTGTATATATATTGGGATGTATGTTGTTATCTTGCTGAGGGTCTGATGTAATTTTCTGCAGATATCAGATCTTCAGTCCATACAACCCCCGGATGTATCAGAACCTGTAGAGAGGCGGGTAAAAGAAAGTTCTGGGAGGCCTCTAGGATGGCTCAGTGGGGAAAGGCTTACCACCAAGCCTGATGACCTGCATTTAGTGCCTGGGACCCCACATGGTGGAAGGAGAGAGCTCACTCCCAAAAGTTGTCCCTCAGTGTACACCCATACACACACACACACACACACACACACACACACACACACACACACATCTGACAAAGTCATTTTTTCCTTTTATATTATTTTATTTTGTAAGGCAGGGTTTCTCTGTGTAGCCCTGGCTGACCTGGAACCCACTCTGCAGACTGGCCTCCAACTCAGAGATCCCCCTGCCTCTACCTTCAGAGTGATGAGATTAAAGACAAGTGTCACCACAGCTCAACTTAATGAATTTTTTTTTAAAGATATATTTTTTTTATTTTATGTGTATGAGTACACTGTAGCTGTACAGATAGCCATGAGCCATCATGTGTGTGGCTGCTGGGAATTGAACTCGGGACCTCTGCTGGCCCCACTCGCTCCAGCCTAATTCACTGTAGCTGTCTTCAGATACTCCAGAAGAGGGCGTCAGATCTCATTACGGGTGGTTGCTGGGATCCGAACTCAGGACCTTTGGAAGAGCAGTCAGTGCTCTTACCCACTGAGCCATCTTGCCAGCCCAATAAATTTATTTTTTAAAGACATTAAAAGAAATGGGCAAGAAGTACATTTGGTATTTAGTATGCCAGTGTCTTGACCCTTCCCCTCACACACATACCCAGCACCCACTTCCTGTCCCTGAGCATCTCGACTCACAGTTGCCTCTACGTAGGAAGCCCTGCCAGTTGTATTTTCGCCTATACTCAGAAACTATTTTTAAGCAGTTTTATGCCAAAAGTAGTTTTGTGATTTATGAGTTTTTTTAAAATTGGTATCCATTTCTGCAGGGGGGAAACAAATCAAGGTGAAAGCCAAACCCAGGGATGCTTGCATCCAGGCTGGCCTTCTGCTTGTTCTGCACTCCTGGTGATTTAAAGACTTCCACCATCAGTGTGTATGGACCGTGGTGAAGAAGCAGGGAACACAGCAAACAGAACCCCTTTTTGTCCCTTTTTAGTAATTGTAAAGTTGAGTTGCTTTGTTTTTAACGTGCAGACTTGCTAAAACCTCCACTCCTCACACTTCTATGGGTTTTTTTGTTGTTGTTTTGTTTTGGGTTTTTATGTTGGTGGGTTGGGTGGGTGGGTGGGCGGGTGGATTTTTGTTGCTGGTGTTGGTTTTGAGACAGGGTCTCCCTGTGTAGCCCTATCTGGCCTAGAACTCACAGAGATCCACCTGCCTCTGTCTCCCAGTGTGAGCCACCACACCCAGCTTGTGTAGCCTTCTTAACTACTTACAACTCGAATCAGAATTCAACTGGCGTCATCATCACCAACTACCAGTCCTCTGGGTCGATGGCCTTTTGAGGAGTGGTTTGCCCAGAGAGAACTGGCCTTTGATGTGCTTTTATTGTCTGCATACATTGGCATTTCTGTATTGACTGCTTCTTTTGCTTCAAGTCTGGGATAAATGAGGCAGAAACGCCAAGCCAGGCATAGTAGTCAGGTCTGCAACCTAGCACTGGGCAGGTAGAAGCAGGAAGAATCTAGTCTAGCAGGAAGAAGAATTCAAGTCTAGCTTCAGCTCTATAGCAACTTTGAGAGTAACCAAAGTCTTTTTAAAATATCTATCTAGCCGGGCAGTGGTGGCGCACGCCTTTAATCCCAGCACTTGGGAGGCAGAGGCAGGCGGATTTCTGAATTTGAGGCCAGCCTGGTCTATAGAGTGAATTTCAGAACAGCCAGGGCTACACCGAGAAACCCTGTCTCAAAAAAAACCAAAAAAATAAAAATAGATAGATAGATAGATAGATAGATAGATAGATAGATAGATAGATAGATAGAGATACATATATCTTTCTATCTCTATCCATCTATCTAGTGTGGGGTGTGTGTGTGTGTGTGTGTGTGTGTGTGTGTGTGTGTGCACGCTCATATGAGTACAGGTACCTGGAGGCACCGGACCCCCTAGATCTGCAGTTACAGTTGATGTGAGCCGCCTGTCTTGGGTGCTGGGAACCCATGGTCCTCAGGAAAAGCAGCAAGTGTTCTCAGCTGCCTCACCATAGAACCTCTCCTGCCCTCTCAGTCCTCTTTTAGAATTTATTCATCTTAGTAAGTATACAGAGTAAAGGTTTCTTCAGACATTTCTGTACACGCAGGCCATTGTACTTTACTCATATTCATCCCCCACTTCACCTCCTTTTTCACACCTCCTCCCCTGCTTCCCTTCCTCCCCAAATGGTCCCACTTCTACTTTTGTGTCACTTGTGTGTGTGTGTGTGCCATGTCCTTCCTCCTAGTTGGTTTAGGTTTTTGTCTTTTGCCCCTCCCCTCACTATTATAATGCAGCTGTAGATAACACTGTACACAGCTCTATTCAGCTATGAATAGTAATTAATTCCTATGCACAGCTACAACTCCAGTCCCAGGTTGATTTGGTTTGTTTTGGTTTTCTCTCTGTGTATCCCCAGGCTGACCCAGAACTAGCCATACTCATGCCTCAGCTTCTTGAGTACTTGGATTATAGGCATGCACCATCACATCCAGCTCAGTTTTATTTTTGATCAAACATGCAATTAAGGTAATTTTTTTTTCTTTGCTATTCTGGGTATGCCCATGACTTTGAGCCAGCACATTAAGTCTAGCTTGCAGTTTAGCACAGGGGCTTTTCATAACCAGTTTTCAGGTTACCTTTATTCTACCCAGTCATCTTTAAAATACAAAAATAAATAAATAAATAAATATCTTCTGCTTCCACAATATAGTCATTTAGAGACCTCTCCACCACAAGATGGTGCCCCAGAGTAATTGAAGCTATGGTTTTTGTCTTCTTCCTTATTAATCTCTAATTTAGTGAATTTGGGACAGTTTCTCAGAGTCAGGGTATGGCTGTGAATACTTGGTTGTGTTTTTCTTTAGACCATGTCTTCCTGGCTACATGGAAAATTGAAAAACCAGAATCAAGCAGTGTGGGGTGGTACCGAGGACTAAACCATAGACCTTGTGATGGATGCTCCACAGGTGCTCCACCACCAAGCCTAAGTAGTGCTCCACAGGTGCTCTACCACCACGCCAACATGGCCCTATATCACATAAGACAGGCTCTCACTAAGTTGCTTAGGCTGGCTGGCCTGGAATTTGAATACCTCCCACCTCAGTTTCTGAAATACTGTGGATTTTTGGTATGCAGCACCATTCTGGGCTTAATGTGCTTTAACATTCTTAATATTTTTACAAGAATTTAAAGTAATCCTTATGAAGACTTTTAAAAGTAATTATCATCCCTATTAATGGGTCTAATTTCCACTTTGAATCCATGTTCATAGAAAATAATGTATAATTTCAGCATCACTTTTAAATAAATGAAGGACCCAGAAAATGCCACCTAATAACCTAATAACCTGAGTTCAATTCCTGCATCCCATGTGGTGGAAAGAGAACCACCTCTGCATGTTGTCCTCTGATCTTAGCACAGATCAGAAGCACTGTGTCACACACACTCAGGCACATACACACACACACACACACACACACACACACACACACACACACACGCATGCACGCACGCACGAGCGCGCACATACACATGCGCATGCGCACATAGACATACACACAATACATGTAAAAGAAAAAAAAAGGGTAAATAAATAGAGTCCAGCACAGTGGTGCATGCCTGTAGTTGCAGCTATCTGAGAGGTTGAGCCAAGAAAATAGTGAGTTTAAATTCAACCTGGTTTACTAATCAAGACCCCATCTCAGAATAAATAAATAAATAACCCCAGGAATGGTATAAAACCTACAATCCCAGGATTCTTATTCTTACTTCCAGGTGAGGTTGGGAGTACCGGGCCAGCAAGGCTTTCATAACAAGACTCTGCCTCTAAAACAAGTACATTCCTACACATGAAGATGTATATACACAAACACGCACACACACACTCACACAAAGTACATTCTGGAAGACAGGCACTTTTAATGTCTTTTCAAGTGTTGAATTCCTGAACCATCCTTTTGGTTTATCATCACCATCCTTTCTGTTGCCCTTGTGCTATGGGGTCTTTCTGTATAGCCCAGGCTATCCTGACACTCACATATTCCAATCTGGACTTGAACAGCCTCTATCTGCTGAGTGCTGGGGTTGCAGGCATGGACTGACATGCCTAGTTCCTGATGTTGGGCATATTCCTTAGCTAATCAGAGCATGTTTGTTAACCATCGAGTATATGTACAGACAGATCTTATATTTTCCTAGGCTTAATAGGCAAGTAAGAAAAAACTGTCAATCTCTCACTAGAAACAGTATGCCTTTACATTTTTGTACACTGTGGTAACATCCATATGCTGTCCATGTAGAGAAAGCTAAGAAATAACTATTGAACATGCACAGAATTTTGAAGCAAAAAACTATATTTTTAAACAATTTTTAAAGAATTATTGTTGTTGTTACCACTGGGGAATTTGCCACAGCACATATGTGGAGATCAGAAAACAACTTTGTGGGGTTGCTCCTCTCCTTTCACTATTATGTGGGATCTGGGGACTATACTTGGGTCACCAGGCTTGATAGCAAGTACCTTTACCCGCTACGTCATCCTGATGCCTACAAAAGCTGCCTTTCACTAATCGAAAACTTTCCATGGGAATCTCCACTCTGGTCCTGGCATTCTTCTTTGCTTTTATATTAACTCATTTAGCCAACAAATATTTCATTTGATCTCATTCTAAACTGGTAGCTAGGGGGCAATAAAACCAACTACTTTGGCCGGGCGGTGGTGGCGCATGCCTTTGATCCCAGCACTTGGGAGGCAGAGGCAGGTGGATTTC
>NW_022196912.1:70173129-70223882 GCF_008632895.1 Mastomys coucha
AAAAAAAAAAAAAAAAAAACCAACTACTTTGTCAAATCATATTTGCAGTAGAGAAGGATGAACAGAACTCCAGGGTAAACATAAAATATACCAACATACAATTTAGACAGTATAAATATACCAATAGACAGTAGAGATAGTAAAAATATACCAATGTATAGTATAGACAGTATAAATATACCAATAGTATAAATATACCAATATACAGTAGAGGTAGTAAAAATATACCAATATATAGTATAGACAGTATAAATATATCAATAGACAATAGAGACAGTATAAATATACAAAATGACAATGTAGACAGTAAAAATATACCAATAGACAGTAGAGATAGTAAAAATATACCAATATACAGTATAGACAGTATGAATACACCAATAGACAGAAGAGACAGTAAAAAATATACCAATAGAAGACAGTATAAACAGTATAAATATACCCATAGACAGTCTAGACAGTAGAAATACACCAATAGACAGTATAGGCAGTATAAACACACCAATACCCAGTCTAGACAAGAACAGAGTGCTTCAGTTTGAGAGTTTTGCTGCTGTTTTTTTGTTTGTTAGTTTTTGTTTTTGTTTTTGTTTTTGTTGGTTTTTTCGAGACAGGGTTTCTGTTCAGGTTTTCCTTGGCTGTCCTGGAACTCACTCTGTAGACCAGTGCTGGGATTAAAGGCGTGCGCCACCACCGCCCAGCTTTTTTGTTTGTTGGTTTTTTGTTTTGTTTTGCTGCTGTTTAGGAATAAGGCCTCATCCAGCCTTTCTTCTTTTGTCATGTGTGGGAGTTTTGTTTTAGACAGGATCTTGCTATGTAGCTCAGGCTGATCTCAAACTAATGATTCTCCTGCCTCAACCTCTAGAGTATTAGGATTATAGACAAAGTGTTACCACACTTGAATAAACACCATCTTGGCAACCCAAGTTCAAGCCCCAGATCCCACATAATGGTGGAAGGAGAGGACCTCGCCCACAAAGCTGGCCTCTGGCCTCCACATGTGTGCTGTGGCAAATCCCCCACCAGTAATAAGAATTCTTTTAAAAGTTATTAAAAGTAATGCCCGATGGTGATGATGCACGCCTTTAGTCCCAGCACCTGGGAGATAGAGGCAGGGTTCGAGACCAGCCTGGTCTACAGAGCCAGTTCTAGGATGGCCAGGACTACACAGAGAAGTCCTGACTTGAAAACCAAAAGCAAAAAACAAAAAATCATTTAAAAAATATATAGTTTTTGCTTCAAATGTAGGGTGATGACTTTTATGTCCCATCACTATCCCAGGGAGCATCTCCAGAGGATTCAGCTTAAAAGCAACTGTTAACTCTACCTGCAGAAATCCACACATGGAGCCAGAGCAGCATGACCTGGCCATGGTGATTCGAGCCTATAATCCCAGATCTCAGTATATGGAGGTGCAAGGGCCAGATGTTCACGGCCACCCTTGACTTCACAGCTGGAAGCCAGCCTGTGCTCCTTGAGAGCTGATGTTAAACAAACAGCCACAAAGAAGGCATTAGCTTATCATTTTCCTCAGGCTTTAAAAAATGGAAAGTCATTAAAAGCGATCTCTTCCAGCTAGGAAGAGACTCACCCGAAGAACCTGACCCGTTATTTGAACTTTCTTTGTTTGACTCTGTGTTCTTTTAGCTCCTGCGTGTAGTTTCTCAACTAGCCCAGCAGAATCTCCAGTTGCTGGTCCTGGGCCGGAAACACATGCTGAGACCAAGTTCCCAGTGGAGAAAGGATGAGATGGAGCAGGTGAAAAAGCAAGCCCACTGTTTTTTTGCTGACAACATGTAAGTATGGAAGGGACAGGTGAGTTAGACTGGGTTCCAGTCATCTGCTCACTAGTTATCTACCCTGACGTTTGGAAATGCATGCCTGTGAGTGCGCACCCTTGTTTAAACTGAAAACAAAGAGATGACGGTAGCTTACAGAATCCAACATCCACAGCAGAACAGACATGCAGGCCAGTGAGGAAGTCAGCACACGTGAGAGAGGGTAAGTGGGCCTACAGTGGGGCTGCTACTTAGCATACACACCATAAACTCCTAAATCGACCAATGCACAGACACCAACAAATGTGAATGTGGCGGTGTCTGTCCTTAGTGACAACAACAAAGCCCCTGCCCTTTTAGTCCTGCGGAACAAGCCAGCAGACAGCCTCCTTGTAGCCAGTGACCATTGCTGTGGGAAAGATATCTCACCTCACAGTGCCTCCCTTATACCAGGACAGCAGGGAGTCAAAGGTCCTAGCACAGGAATTAGCTGGACACTGGTAAAGAAAGGGCCAGTGTGGGTGGGTTAGAACAGCCACGGGGAAAATAGTCCTTTGGGCTGGAGATGCAGTTCAGTTGGGAGAAAGCTTTCCTGGCATGCAGGAAGCTCTGAGTTCCACCCCAGCCCCATGTAAAACCAGCTGTGCTGGTACCCGTCTGTAATCTTAGCCCTGAGAGGTAGAAGCAGGAAGATCAGAAGTTCAAGGTCCTTCTCTACTATGCAGAGGTCATCCTAGGACTCATGAGACCCTGTCTAGAAAGTGGGGGAAGGGAAGAAAGAAAAGGGGAGGGGAGAAGTGGAGAGGGGAGGGGATGGAAGAGAAAGGAAGGGAAGGGGAGGAGAGGGAAGGGGAGTTTCGAAATCAAAAGAAGGGCCATATTACCGGGACCTCACTGGGGCCTGCATTTATTCTAATAGAAAATGCTCTTGAGCTATAGCTTCCCAGGAAGCCAAAGGAACATGGAAAGCAGGATTAGTAAGACAATATGCAGTTCATAAACAGAAAACAGCTCTGCAGGAAGGTAACCTGGACCTCACATGCGAACCCTCAGAGTGCCCACAGGCCTTCACACTTAGCTGGCACACATAAGTTTTCACACTTAGCTGGCACACGTTTATGTGCAAGCATCCCTAGCTATCACTTTGCAGGGTGTGTGCCTTAGCCCTAAGCTTAGTGTTCATTAGTTCAGAAGTGAGAATTTCAGGGGTTTTCGGAATCACACAAAGAATTTATTCTTATAAGAGTAAAAATGAGGGTCTCTCAGATCCTGTCTGCCAAGAAATCAGAATATAAGTATAAGGACGGTGGAGAGGCTCCTCCTGGAGTGTCTGGACACATGAGGCAGGAGGTCAACTCCTCATTCGGATCACAAACCAAACCACTTTTTTTAAGCCTAAAGGAGGCGTTTCCATTGCTTCAAGAGCAAAAGCCTTGATCCTCTCTCTCCTGCAGTGTTGCTAAGCTTTAGGAGTGTAGGCTCATGTCAGATCACAGACCTGCTGTTGCCCACCCAGAACAGGATTTACTTCATGTATAATCTTCATGATGATGTTGTGAAGGGTAAATGGTTGTAACACATAAAATCCAGCACCAAGTTCATGGAAAGCCTGTATGTTCATTACTGTCTTCTAGAAAGGACCTGGATAAATCATGTGCTGTAACCCAGGAGTCTCATGGGAATGGGTCTTGCTCCCTGCTTTGGGGCCTGTACATTGACCTGTACTTAATGTGTCTGCTGAAGTTCTAAGCTCTCCTGTAAAGACTGATCCACTGGCCCCCTGTGCCTCTGGATTTAGATATTTATACTTTTAATGTTAATTTGCATTCTCTACTACTGTATCAAGCAAACCTTTTAAATAAAAAACAGAGCAATGTGGTGAATCCCCATAATCCCCTTGTAAACACAACCTGTTCTAATATTTTACTCTTTTCTTCATATAAAACTCCTGTGGATTTTTAGCTTCTTTGCCTTTGTCTTTGTTTTGTTTTGTTTTGTTTTGAAGAAGATCACAGCTCTAGCCCAGGCTAGCCTGAAAGTTTTATGTACCCTCAGCCTTCCACTGTATTTCCGAGAGTGTCACCAACTAAGGACTTCAAATGCTTTATGAGGGTCACTCAGATCCTGCCTTTCAAGAAATCAGAATATAAGTATAAAGATGGTGGAGAGCCTCCTCTGCCTCCTGGAGTATCTGACCGTGTTCTCCCTTATGTCTGCTGCAGCTCGGAGGATGATCCTTTTCTCCTGTACGCCACACTGAACTCGGGCAATCACTGCAAGTTTATCACCAAAGACCTGTTGCGGGACCACAAGGCCTGCCTGCCTGATGCCCGGACGCAGCGCCTGTTCTTTAAGTGGCAGCAGGGACATCAACTGGCAATCATGAAAGGGTTTCAAAAATCAAAACTAACTTTCCAGGTATGGGATCTGTTCTCTAAGTGATGCTGATAGAATGTCTACAGAAGAGACTGTGGCATAGTTTTTTTAAATGTCATGAGGTGAAAGTTCTAACTACTTGTTTTAGCTTGGCATGGTAGTTAACCAGTTCCTAGAAACAGCATCTATCAGGGCAAAAGTATTCATAGGCTAACCCCAAGTTGATTGACACATTGAAAACTGTGGGGTGTCTTGATTGTGCCTAAAACTGCACTTTCACCCACACCTAGACACTCACACTCATGTGCTCCCTTCTACCTGTCCCCTTGAAATAGCTCAGAATTTTTTATCCTGTCTACTTTTCCTTTTAAGTGACTTTTTTTTTTCTTTCTTTTTTTTTTTTTTTTTTTTTTTTTTTTGGTTTTTTCAAGACAGGGTTTCTCTGTGTGGCCCTGGTTGTCCTGGAACTCACTCTGTAGACCAGGCTGGCCTCGAACTCAGAAATCTGCCTGCCTCTACCTCCCAAGGGCTGGGATTAAAGGCGTGTGCCACCACCGCCCGGCTAACTTTTGCAGTTTTTTAATTTAAATTACATTTGTGTTTTTAAGTGTGTGTGTGTGTGTGTGTGTGTGTGTGTGTGGTGCTGAAATTGAACTCAAAGCCCTGCATATGCTAGGCAAGTTCTCTACCACTAAACTACATCCTTAACCCAGTTTTCTCTTTTTATCTGGGAACAGGATAGTTTTGGACACATTCAACTCAGGCAGATCTTGACTTTAGAATCCTAGTTTACCTGCTGGGCCTTGCTAATGTTTAGTGTTCTTTTCTTGTTTTTACTTATATGTTTGGATATGTGTCTGTATGGGTATATGAACATCAGTGTAGGTGCCCAAGGAGGCAAGAGGGTCTCGGGTTCCTTGGAGGTGAAGTTACAGGCATTTGGTTGGGAGCTACCGGTGTATTTACTGGGAACCAAGCTCTGGTCCTCTGACCAGGAGCAGAAACACTGACTCCTCTCCAGCCCATGTGCTATATTTCTGAAAACTAATAAGAGAGTAAACTCTAAATTTTCTCATTATTTGTAAAAAAGTTGGTAACTCATAATAGCTTGAATAACCATTCCACAGTGTATGCATATTTCAAAATATGTTGCACATGGTACTATAAGTAAGTTTATTAATTTTAAAAATAGGCTCAAATGTGAAACAAATTTATAGGAAAGAGTATCCCATGATACCACAACAGTTATTAAATCAGAAAAATCAGGACTATATTATGGGAAATGATTCAAGACAACTGACCTGGTTTCCTCAGAAACAAAAACAAAACATAAAAATAGAAATTCAATAAAAATTGAGATGAGAAAGGAGGCTCTAGATTCAAAAAGAGTATCAGATAGTCCAGTCTCTCACAAAGGAACAATGCTATGCTACTTCCCATTTAACAAGCAAACTATAAAATATGTGTGTGCATATATACAGTAATGGAGAAAATATAAACATAGAAGTTTATATTATTCTAATATGTTTGTATTCATACATACACACATACATACATTAATATATGCATGCATACATGTATTCTAATCAGACAAGCTTTCACCATGTATCTCTCTCTGTCCTGAAACTCTCTATATAGCCCAGGCTGGCCTCCAAACCCTCCTATCCCAGTCTCCTGAGCTGGGATTGCTAGATACTATGCCACCATGCCTGTCTGATTTCTGTTTGGGTACTGGGGAAAGGGTAGTAATAGCATTGATCTTAGAATTACAGAATAGATGCTATTTTTTTAGAAGTACTCATCTGAGATTCACTTCCAGATAATCTTATGAGAGGGCTATTTTTCTACTTTTATTTAATTTTTTCTCTTCTGCTTATAAAACCTATAAGCACAATGAAACAATCTTGTAACTTATAAATGTTATACTCCTATAGGGAGCTCTTAACCTTAAAATGGACACACACACCCCTTTACATTTTTATTTGTTTACTGTTGTGGGGCTGGGGGTATAGTTCAGTGGTTAGTGCTCACTGAATTCAGATCCCTGCACCCACAAGCCCAGCATGTCCCTGTACATGCCTGTGGTCTCAGCACTGAAGTCAAGACAGGAAGAAGAGTGGAGTTTGCTAGTTGCCAGCCTAGCAAGAAAAACACAAGCTCCAGGTTCAGCCCCTGATTCAAAGGAATAATGTGGAAATGGTAGAAAAGGGGCACATTGTCCACCTCTGGCTCCTGGGCATGCAAGGCGTGCATCGGTACATACGTGTGCATACACCACTCATGCAGATATGTGAAGGAAAGAAGAAAGGAAATCCAGTGTCAAATAAAACGCAGTCCTCTTCCAAAGACACAGACAAGTGGGGGGGGTGGGGTGGTAACCTCAGATGTTCACTATTTGGCCTCTCTAATTCATCAGCATATTCTCAGCTATGACACGGTGGTGCAGACAACCGGAGACTCCTGGCACATTCCCTACGATGAAGACCTGGTACAGAGAACCTCCTGTGAAGTACCAACCAAGTGGCTGTGCCTCCAGAGAAAGACACCGGCCCCCTGCTGAGTCGCACTGGCTGCCTGGCTTCCTGGCTGGTTCAGAGCTCTTATATCCATGCTAATTTCTGCCATGACCTCTATCCTGGAAATAAAAAGAGTTTAGTGACACTGTTTGGTTTAGTTGGTTTTGCAGCGTCCAATTGACTTTTAAGCTTTGTGGGGTCTTGTCAACCAGGCCTTGTCAAGCCTCCCTCCTCCCGCTTTTACTTCCCTAATGTTGAGCTTAGAGGCGGGGCCAACACACCTGCAGGTATGCAGTGCTGGAGACAGGACAGTGCAGCCCTAGCCCAACAAGTTGACGAATGAGTGCGGGGGTCCTACCACACTCACAATTTGCCCTCAGTTGGTCATCAGAATAAAGATGGAGGGCTTGCTAGATTCTACACTTAAGCACTACTCCTGGCCTCCCAAATATCTGAGACTAATCTGTCACTGGGCCCAGCTCATATCTCCTTTTTTTTTTTTAAGTTTTATTTATTATTATAAATGAGTACACAGAAGAGAGTATCAGATTTGATTATGGGTGGTTGTGAGCCACCATGTGGTTGCTGGGATTTGAACTCAGGACCTTCGGAAGAGCAGTCAGTGCTCTTACCCACTGAGCCATCTCACCAGCCCCGAGCTCCTCATATCTTAATTTTAAAGCAGGAATAGAGAGAAGTATGGTATGTAGGCATCTGCCAAAGTAATTGGCACATAGCTAAATGGGGTCCCTATCTGGTATCTTTTGGTTGGTTGGCTGACTGGCTGGTTGGTTGGTTGTTTTATTTGTTTGTTTGTTTGTGGGTTTGGGGTTTTTTTGGGGGGGGTTCCTTTGGTTTTTTTGGAACAGGGTTTCTCTGTGTAATAGGCCTGGCTGTCCTAGAACTTAACTTTGTAGGCCAAGCTGCCCTTGAACTCACAGAGATCTTCCTGTCTCTGCCTCCTGAGTGCTGAGATTAAAGATACACATCATCATGCCAGCCCCCATGTGGTATCTTTTGTCAGCTTAGAATTCACAGGCTACACACACCACTAGGCCTGGTAGTAGACATGGCGGCAGTTAGCCAGTCACCACTGATAACGAGCAATTGTTTGTTACCAGGGTGCCCTCAGGGATCTATTCAGCTGGGTAGACTGAGGCTCTGGGTTTTTTTTTCCTTATGGCAATGTCTCACTTTACAGCCCTAGCTGGCCAGAAACTCACTATGTAGAACATGCTGACCTCCAAATCAGTTTTCCTACCTCTGCCTCGCAAGTCCTGGGATTAAAGGTATGTGATACAATGCCTGTATAGAGGGTTTTAGGTGTTCTTGTTGGTGATGGTAATGTTTTTATGCTTGTTGGGGAGGATATCAAGTGGTATCTCGCAATTCGTACCTCTCTGGTCAAGAGCTTGTAGCCCCATTTGCCTGAGCTCCCAAGTGTTAGGGTTTGGCATGAGCCGACATGCCTACCTTAGACTGAATTATTAAAACTGCCACAAAAGGGGCAGAGGAGATGGTGACTCAGTTGGCAAAGTGCTTTCCAAGGACCTGAGGACCTGAAGTTGATCCCAGTACTCACATGCAGAGGCTAAGCTTAGGGGCATATGCTTAGAAAGACAGCACTGGGGGAGCTAAGACAGGCTCGTTGGTTACCCTGCCTGTCAGGAGAGTTTTAGGACATAGAAAGAGCCTTGTTCAAAGTGGATGGCTCCTGAGGAACAGTGCTGGAGGTTGTCCTCTGGTCTACACATGTACATGCATGCCCATACGAACACACAAAAGATAACTTGATCATTTATTATAATTAGTAGTTAACATGTGAAGAATTTTTATTAACTCTGGCAAAAAAAAAATCTTTTCAACTAAGCTAAAATTAATACAGCAGTCATCTTTTTAGTACTGTTTAAAATCTACTCTCAAGAAGCAAATATGCCTGAGAAGTCACTGGTAGCAGCTTAATCTCTAATATGTTAGAGGAACAAATTCAAGATGTCAGGTCAGGCAACCTCATCAACTCTCAACTGAGCAGACCATTACTAGGGATCAAGTTCAGCGGCCATCCATTAGGAAAGTTCTCTCAGACTGTCTATGACTACATAAGAATAGAATGTCTGTGACCACGAGGTGCCAATGGAATTCCTGACGGTTCTATCCCTTTGGATTTTCTGGGGCAGAGTTGAGTCCTGGGCTGAGGGGTTGGGACGAAGCATCCACCTCCACGGAACAGCTTCTTTTTGGTGAATATGGCCAGTCCCCGAAAAAGTAAGTGCCTGGTTGTTGGTTATTCAGGCCACCTAAGAGGCAGGAAAGGCTAGCTTTCCCTGCTGTGGCCTCCCTTTGTGAATTTTGTATACTTTGTAAACTTTGTAAAACCCTCAAGGCAGGGAACTGGCCAGGTTCCTGCTGGAGGAGTTCTCTAGCCAGGCCTCTCCCCCAGACCTCTCTAACTGCCATAACTGAGGTTCCAGCCTCTGTAACTGTCATCTGCAAAAGCCATCTCTAGCCCCTCAACAGGACCCTCCCCAGATGATGCTAATTTTAGGTAAAAAGTCTGAACAAAACCCACCAATCCCTGAAAAGGAAAACCCATCAATCCCATCAATTAAACTCAGGTCTTTAAATCCCACCAACCCTCACCCTGTAAATCTCCACCCTAAAAAGTTCTACACAAGCCGGGCGGTGGTGGCGCACACCTTTAATCCTAGCGCTTGGGAGGCAGAGGCAGGCGGATTTCCGAGGTCAAGGCCAGCCTGGTCTACAGAGTGAGTACCAGGACAGCCGGGGCTACAGAGAGAAACCCTGTCTCAAACAAACAAACAAACAAAAACAAAAAAAGTTCTACACACACCCCCCAAGAACGCCTGTATAAGCACTGCACCTTGTCCGACTTGCTGCTGGCTGATCCTTCCCAGGAGCATAGGCAGCCACTCCTGGATTGGTCCTCCTCTCCCTGGACCCTCCAATAAATCTTTTTTATGGGATTCACTACCTGGTGTGACCCCTCTCATCTGAAGAAGACAAGAAGCAAGAGAAGGGGAAGGGGAGCACACGAGCCAGGGCTGAGGCTCCTCAGCTCAGGACTGCCCTTTGTAAATCATAGCCCCTCTCCTGGGATCTGCTCAGGAAGCTTCCTTTCAGAGCTCTGTGGATCCTGG
Source organism: Mastomys coucha (assembly GCF_008632895.1). Taxonomy (NCBI): domain Eukaryota; kingdom Metazoa; phylum Chordata; class Mammalia; order Rodentia; family Muridae; genus Mastomys; species Mastomys coucha. The sequence goes on from NW_022196912.1 coordinate 70,182,958, forward strand.
GCTTCCGAGTCCCAAGGACACCTTCCCATCCAGGCAAAAGAGCCAACACTGGCATCACTTGGTGCATAAAATCTATATAAATGGGTCTTTGCAAAAAAAAGAAATTATTCTTAGATTTTCTTCCTCTTTAGTGACCTTGCCCTAGAATTCAAGGTTCCTTTTCTTTCTGAGACAGGGTCTTCCCTTTATGTCTCATAATACACTATGTAGTTGACGCTAGCATACATGTTTATCAGATTTTATGTACATATATATGCATACTCCTTGTTCAAACAGTCTTCTGGCATGTTTTTTCATATACATTATTGTCATTAGTAGTGTTTTTATTTTTGTGGGAACAGGTTTTTCTCTATGTAGCCCTAGCTGTCTTGGAACTCATTCAGTAGACCAGACTGGTCTTAAACTGCCTTGATCTACCTGCCTCTGCATCCCGGGTGGGATTAAAGGTAAGTGCGACCACCACCCAGCTGTTCTTCATATACATTGTCATATACTCATAATGATGTAAATTCGTAGAAAGAGTTGACTGGGAGTCAGATGTAGCAGTGCATGCCTATAAGCCTGGCAATTGGAGCTGGAGGAAGAAGGCTCGGGAGTTCAAGGTCATCTTTAGCTCCTTGGTTCAAGGCCTGCCTTAGCTACCTGAGACCCTGTCTCAAAACAAAAAAGGGTCGATTGACTTAAACTAGGGCACTCCATGTAGTGTAACATGCTTCTCTTGTGGCTACATCGTCAAACTCCTACTCAGTCAGGGCTTGCCTAAGCTCAGAAGAAACTGTTCCCAGAAGCGGTCTAAAGCGAAAGTGTGCATCCTTTGGCACTTAGTCTGTTCCAGCAGGAGTGGTCACGTCCTTGATGAAACAGGTCCTTTCCAAGTCAGGCCCTCTGATCTCCAGCTTGAAGAGAAAACCCTGGCCAGGCTGTGTTTGTGAAAAGAACTTCTAAAGAACATAAAGAGCTTTTTGTTATTCAGAGCAAATCATGTGGCTTTTGTTGCTGTTAATCCAGGCACAAAGGGAAGTTTAGAGGAGAAAATCGTTACTGAACATTTTGTACTTGGAAAATGTCAAGAGATTATTTTTCTTTCACTTCCAGAATCACCAGAGTCTTGCCTCTTACCCTAGTGATCTTGGTCCTCTGGGTCATGGCCCTGCTCTTTCTCTCTCCTATCTCTGACTCTTGGGTTTTGAGCAGTGTCTCTTACAACCCAGGCTTGCCTCAAACCACTATGATCTTTCTGCCTCTACCTCTACTTCCCAGATGGTGGGGTAACAGGAGCACTCCATTATACCTGACTCTGTGTGTGTGTGTGTGTGTGTGTGTGTGTGTGTGTGTGTGTATACAATTTCTTTTGTTGTTTTACAAATAAACAGACCACATGTATGCAGATGTCCATAGGCTAGAAGGGAGCATTGGACCCTCTGGAGTTACAGGCAGTTGTAAGCAGCTCAGTGTGGGTGCTAGGAACTTGCAATTTGAATCCTCCGGAAGAGCAGCAAGTGCTCTTAACTGCCAAGCTACCTCTCCAGCTTTTGGATTTGTTTTGTTTTGTGTTTTTTGTTTGTTGTGGGGTTTTTTTTTTATTACTTAAAATAGCCCTAGTTTTAGGATCTCAAACTTTTCTTCTACATTCATTTACTTATTTACTTGTTGCGTGCTCTTGCACATATAGAAGACAGTCCAACTTTTGGAGTACTTGGTTCCAGACATTGAATGTAGGTCACTGGGTTAGGTAGCAAACACCTTTACCTACTGAGCCATCCCACCAGCTCAGGATTTCCAAGTTTAAAAAAGACTTATTTTTTACATTTATTTTTCGTGTGTGTGTGTGTGTATGTGTGTGTGTGTGTGTGTGTGTGTGAGAGAGAGAGAGAGAGAGAGAGAGAGAGAGAGAGAGAGAGAAGAGCTGAAAACAAGAATGGGAAAATAAAACTCCACGTATTCTGTTATACTCTGTCTCACACTTGCTCCAGAAACACCGGTCTGCCCTTTCCCCCACTTCTCACTCCATATTGATGGGCATTTGGATAGTCTCCAGGCCAGGCCTATTACAAATAACCCTGCTTGTGACTAATAACAGGGTGGGTGGGAAGCTAATTTCTGGAAGATGTTGTTTTTCTGCTTTCTTTAGTTAGGCCTCGTAAAGCCTTCGCTTGGACTATTAACAGTAGCCTCCTGATTCATATGCCCAGCAAGAGGTCACCCTAAATCCTACTACCTCATGTATCTGTCCAGAGCATAATTCCAGTCATGCTCCTTACTCTGCTGCTCAAAAACATCAGAGAGCGGGGCTGCAGTTGTTGCTCAGCCTAGCACACGCAGAGCCCCGGGTGCGAGTCCCCACGCCACGTAATCAGCTGGGATAGCTCACACCTGCAAGCCTAGTGCCTAGCCCTCAGAAGGAGGAGCAGGATGTTCAAGGTCATACTTATCTCAGACTATATGAGACCCTGTCCCAAACAGGCAAACAAACAAACAAAAAGCCAACTGTGGTCATGTATGCCAGTAATCTCAGCACTAGGGAAGTAGAGGCAGAAGAATCAAGAGTTTAAAGCCACCCTCGTCTACATAGCAAGTTTGAGGCCAGCTTGGGTAACTGTGTGTCGCTGTCTCAAAAACAACAATAATAAAAAACCCAAAAAGTTTTAAGGTCTCCCTGTTGCCTTCCAGCTAGAGCATAAACTCCTTATCTCTTATCTAGTCCCTTGCCTCAGTGTGTGTGTGTGTGTGTGTGTGTACGCTAACACAAGCATTTTGCAAGCTACTTTCTTCCTCTGCTTCTGAACCCCTCACCCCCACACACACCCCACACACAAACTCCCAGCTTCTGACGTCTGCTGCACCTGGTAAGAGTCCTTGTCCTCCCAAGCCTGCCCTCTAGCGGGGCAGTTTCTGGCACATCTGCCTATAAACTCTCTTCCTCCCCTGCCTGGCCTGGGGTGCTCTGAAATACCCTGTCAAATTAGCCTCCCTTTCATTCAGCCTTCATCTTCCCCACAACCCTGACCCAACCCTGTGAACTCAGTGGGACCCTACCCGGTTCATTTGAATCTCTCTCAGAGCAGGTAGGCCAGTTCTTTGTCCATAGATATGGTTCAGTTAGGAGTGTTGAACTGCTATGGAGAAGTTGTTTGAAAATGTCTTCCTGATTTTTACCTCTTTTGGCCACTTCTCCTTTGAGTGAATTTCCCCTGATCTTTGGTATTTTGTATGTGAGATGAGTGGCCAGAAACTAAGTCTGTGATGTTTGATGTCTCACTGATCAAGAAATGATATTCTCTGCCCAGTGGTAGTGGCGCACACCTTTAATCACAGCGCTTGGGAGGTGGGAGGCAGAGGCAGGAGAATTTCTGAGTTCCAGGCCAGCCTGGTCTACGGGGTGAGTTCCAGGACAGCCAGGGCTATACAGAGAAACCCTGTCTGGGGGGGAGGGGGGGAACAAGGAATATTCTCTGAGAGCCTGGCATATTGCCACATCCATTAGTCACAGCACTTGGTGGAGACAGGAGAATCACCCACCAGTTCATGGCCAGCCTCATCTACATAGGAAATCTGTGGCCAGCCTTGGCTATATGAGACTCTGTTTCCATAAAATTAACTTCTTAATACTATCTTCCATAATCATTCCATTTAACAACCCTCCACCCACCCAGAGCAGAAATGAATTGGATTTCTCTAGTAGGCATCTCTGTACAGGCACATGGTGCTGTGGTAGCTGCTGGGTGTTGTAAGACAATTCCAGTGTGTGCCATCATTCCGATGTTTTCATGTTTAGATCTGCTGTCTCCGGCTGTTTTTCGCACATGTTTTTCTTTCCCAGTGTAAAACAAAAGTCAATTCAGAGTAGCTAGAGGAAAAAGCTAGAGTGTTCTCTGCCTTTCCTGCCAACAACTGAATTTTCAAGATGTAGTGCCTAAGTCAGCACTCAGGAGGTAGAGGCAGGAAAAGTTCAAAGCTAGCATGGGCGACCTAGCAAGTTCTAGGCCAGCCTGGACTAGAGAACCTGTCTCAAAAGAAACCAAACCAAAGTGGGAGGGGAAAACCAAAACCAAACCAAACACCAAAGCCTTGTTTCTAAGTCAGTGAATGAAAATGCTTGTTTATAATGATCAGAAACCTCATTCATTTGCATCCTCCCTCTCTCCAATTACCCCAGAAGGATATGGTCCTTTGAGCATCAACCTGTCACTTTTGTGGCAAGAAAATAGGAATTAGAGGAAGCCAATTAGGAAACCTCAAAGAAGAGGAAGTGTCTCGAAGCTGAAGGGAAGCCTGCGGAGTTTTATTTCCTCTCTATTCTTGACACTCCTGGTGGTCCCCCACCCACACACCCCAGACAGGAAACAAGGTCTGGGATGAACAAGGGAAAGTCTAAAAGACTCCAAGGTGCAAGGACCTACCACAGCTGTGACAGTCTCATTAGCTGATTGATGTTTGCAGTTCCACAACCCTGCCCGTTTGTGGGTGCCTCCGAACAGTATGGGACAGGGTGGGTAAAAAGTGGCCACTTTCACTTCTGAGTACCACCAAGAGCACTCAGGTCTCTGTAGTTCTTGGCTTCACAGTTTCCTGGGAATAGGGCATATTGAGGCTTATTCACCAATACTCTTCCCAAGCAGAGAAGCTGAGTTCAAATCTAGTAATACCTAGTTTTATTTTTGTTGTAGTAATTAATTTGTTTTTTACTTTGCCTTTAAAGGAGAGTCAGAATGCTCCTGTTTGAGAGAGGAGACCACAGTTGTGGTCAGTAGGTGGTAGCCTGTGGCTAGGCTCAGATTCAAACACTGTTTCTGAGCCTTTGTCTCTGTCTTCCCTGGATTGCTTTTTACAGAACTGTTCACTGTTCTCTGGAGCTCTGAAAAGCTCCCTGTGTTAGCATGCCTAAGGGAAAGCAGTGTGTCACAAACCACCAGTGCCTAAGACTAACCCAACTGGGGTCTTCCAGCATCTAGGCAGACCAATTGAGACTTCTCAAGGAATTTACAATCTCTTTGGCTTCCAAAAACTTCAGCTGAGCACCGGGTCTTCAGTTAAGGCATTCAGGAAAAACAAGAGAAATATCACACATCTAAGATGGTTACAGTGAAGTTGTAACTAAAAATCAAGGGTGAGCTGCAGAACTGCAGGTCTTGGCTGTGTAGAAGGAGATGGTGAATGGTTATAGTTAAATGCCTGTGTGACTGAGCCAATACAATTCCCTTTCAAATCAAAGAACAGCATTTATCATTGTTGGTAATTGCTGAGAGAATCCAGGCACAGAATTCTACTGACTGGTATGGAAGGAGATGGCACAGAAGAGAAATAACGATACATGTGTCTGCTGTGTTGACAGACACAGCATTAGAGTGAGAGAGCCACACTGCATACCGTGGACAAGAGGAGCTGAGGACCACTGCTGTAACTTTAATGTTTTCAATGTCTACTTTTACTGATGGTTCTTAAATGCTTTAACTTCCCTTTTAGCCCACCACCCACCAGAGGTAGTGGAGAAAAGTGGTTATTAAGATATAGGGAAGTGGACATGTTTAGGAATGGTTCTTTGGAGCAAATCCCATCTGCATTGTCAAGAAATCAGCAGTTCAGTTCCCAGGTTGGCAGTGGCAGCTTGATCGACTCGAGAACACTTCACAGATATACCAGCAGTCCCGCTCAACAATGTCAGGATAGCAGCAGTGGGTGGCACCACCTAGCAGGAACAGCTAGGCCTCAGCCAAATTGGCACGAGTCTGTAGGAGGGAACAGGACTAACAGGAATGCCAGGAGCAGTTCTTTGCTGTGCCCCTCTCAGTGAAGCTAAGATCAGTGAAGATGCAAGACCAAGAGCCAGCTGTACCAGCCAGCCCCTTTTACAGTCCGTTGAGTCCTATTTATACTCCCTCCAATCATCACATGTCCTCCACCACTTGAGTCTGTCTTAGCAAAACAACACGTGAGTCTGCATCAGCTGACATCATTCTGTCAGTCAGCCAGACTCCAAGGAAGCCACAAGAAGGTGCCAGCCTATCACCAGAAGTTTTTTGGCACATTTCTCTCTATGGAGTCCCAACAAATGCAGCTCAACTACAAAACGTAGGGATGACCAACACATATATGTTGTTAGCAAAGAATCCTTCATCATGTGTCTTCACATGCTTGTTTTAGCAGAACATTCTTTCCCCTGTGTCTGCTTCAGGAAAACACTCCTTCACGTGTGTGCCCCAGCACAACACCATCTGACACAACTGACTTTCCAAAGACCCTTAAGTTTCCACTTCACACTGCTCTATTAGAATCCTGTCAGGCAGGATTGTGAAGGCTTTAAGAGTAAAAATATAATGAAGTTGAAGCTGGAGAGATAGATGGCACTAGCTGTTCTTCCAGGGGTTCTGGGTTTAATTCCCAGCACCCACATGGCAGTTCATGACCCTCTTGTGACTCCTGTCCCAGGGGATCATCCAATGACTTTTTTTTTGCCTCCTTGAACACTGTATGTACTTAGTGTACAAGCGTACATGCAGGCAAAACATTGATACACACGATTTTGACATAAAGTATGAAATTAACATCTTTCAGAAACCATATCCCAGCCCACATCTGATGTCTCATTTGTCCCTCTCCTTTGCTCATGGATTATGGGACTAGAGTACATATAAACTGTCTTTTCTCCTTTACAATACTTATCAGGATCACTGGACTACTAGCTATTCAAACACAGCTATTAAGTTGCAGGAGGATCTGCTGGACAGGCATGAGCAAGAGAAACAAAAGAGTTGGCTTTTGTTTTGTTTTAATAAGAAGACTCAGTCTTGTCTTCAGGCAATCATCTGGGGGAGGTTGGTGAAAGTATGGCTAGGGAGCTGGGCAGAGTCTCCCCCCTCCCCCCTCTCTCTGTGCTGGCAGGGTTGTTGCATCCTGAGATCCTACTCAAAGCTGCCTTTAAAGGCTCCTTCACATCAAGGGATCCCAATTCTCCCAAGAATCTCTACTATAGTATATTCAAATTCAGAATTTGTGTTTTAACACCCACGAGTATCACACGGAACCATAGACCTTGTTTTTTCTCTATTCACAGCTTCGGTGAAACTACCAGGAGAGCATTTTAAGTTATGGACAGACATTTTGTGTATAGGGGTAGGCAAAAGTGGGGACCCAGTGGGGTGGCAGGAACAATTTGGGGGCTTGCACATCATAGACAGATCAGTCTTCACTTTGAACACCATGTGATTCGGCTTGTCACTGGGAAAGCCACGCTGCCGCCTTGTACCTTTGCTTTGTGGGTAACCCCTACCTCCCACCTTCTCCTATCCCCAGGGAGTGTGGGCTTTGCTAAACAGAGGCCCTGCCGAAAATTTTCCAAGACTCACGAGATGTCAAGTCATTTCTAAAAATTTTCAAAAACCCAGAAAGTCATTTCAAAAAGTCTGACTTGGTGGCCCTGTAGAGAGGAAGAGCAAAGTTTCCATAGAGGCAGCAGGTCTGCCCCACAGGCTTGTGCTAAAACTGCAGGAGCCTAGGCTTCAGTGACAGCTCCTGAGCCAGGGGAAGTCCACTTGGCTGAGTGGGTTAGCTGCTGCCCAGGGCACATAACATGAAGCCTGCATCCAGGGGATTTCCCTTTGCAATGGAACCAGCAGAGTTTCATCTTTCTGAAAGATTTCCCAGAGGAATACATTTGACTATGTGGAAAAATCTCAAATGTGGATTTCTTCTTTAGTCACAAGTCTCTTCAAATAAGGAAAAATAGACACAATTAGCTCAAGTAGTAAGAATGTATATTCTCTGAATGAGCTAATGCTTACTGCATCCTAGCCCTCTGCTTTACGACATTGAGTAAAACATGTGGCTTCTGCCTCATCTAAGCTTCGTTCTAATCCCAGATTTCAGCATCAGTACTGGAAATTAAATGCTAAAATAGATCATCCCAAAAAATATGCTTCTTTCTTAGCCTAGTTAAAGGCAGCCACTCAACAAAAAAATCAAGATTTGTTTGAATCTGTGACATCTCATGGCCTGCAGGGTGTGCGATTTGCAACATCCCACCATTACAAGAATCTTGTCATGTCGACATGGGAATCAAAGTATTGTGGCTATGAAAACATTTCTCTGTTGTTACCTTTCTCGATACAGTTTTCAATTTAGTGTTAGCCGTCATTTATTGAATATTATGAGCCCAGTGTTGTTCCAGGGGTAGTAGAGGATAGAGAGATAGCCAGGCTCTGCTCTGCCAAACTAGTGAAGCCTAGACATATAAGTCTGTAAGTGAAACCACACAGCTGCCAATACTTCACTCACAAATGGCCTGCTTGGACTGGAGGCCTAGTTCAGCAGTGGAGTATTTACCTAGCATATTGTGAGACTCCAGGTTCAACCCTCGGCACCACAGAAAATAAATAAATAGGCTTTGCTGGAAGCAGTGCATAGATAACAAGAGTGTCCATAGGCCAAGTAGATCCCTTGCTTAATGAGAAAATGGGATGTCAGTATCAACTGGCTCCGACGATGTCAAGGAGCCAAGATTTCAACAACTGCCATGCACACAAAACCTGTGCAGATAACTGCTTAGTACAGACAGTTAGCTCCACACAAATGGCTCAATTGATTGTGATCCTGAATGAAGAGTCCCTGGAGTTCCTATCTTGTACATTTCTGACCACAGATACATCACCAAGCAGGTGGCAGATGATTTCGTAGCTGCTCGGTTCTAATTCTTCCGAGACAAAGTTCCTCTGTTTTCCTTCCACCAATGTTATTAGCAGTCCAACATCCAGAGCATGAATTATTCTAGTCACCCATTGTCTTTATTGTGAGCTGAATATTGTCAAATACACTCCCTTTTATGCTTTTTAGAATAAATTCTCTTGAGAATTCAGGCCAATAAAAAGATATGGATTTTTATACAGTGGCCCTGAAAAGTGCAGAGGCAAACCCATGACATAGGGCTTCCATAAGCAGAGATGGGCACAGGTGGTACTCACAGTAAAGGGAAGCTTGAAGAGTGACCAGGCAACGGAGGCTGAGGCAGAAGAGGCCAGTTTGCTAACAGCCCTGACCCCCACCTAGATGTTAGTCTTCCTTCAGCAGATAGTGAGAACCCAAAGGAATCCAGGCAGGGAAGCAACTGAGATATTGCTCTTAAAAAAAAAAATTGATCCTGGGAATTGACTGATCAACAAGAAACTATTGTTCCAGGGTAGACCAAAAGGACTCTAAATCTGGGCAGTGGAGAAAGAATAAACCCAGGAGCATCATGTCATAGGGGAATAATCAGCAGCACTGAATAACAACGTGGGAAGCCACGTTAAGCTCAGTCCTTATTTGCTAAGTACTCGTTATATGCTAGGGACTTTGCTTAGTATTTCTGTTATTTAATCTTTACTCCCATAAAGTGGATCTTACTATGCAAAGTTAGAGAATCCAGCTTGTATTAGATCACATACCTGGGAACTATTGTGTTTAAATTCAACTTTAAATAGAATACTCTTTTTTAAAAAAGTGTACATTTACATGAACATATACCATGTGTGTATGTGGGCACCCTTGGAGGCCTTATACCCTGAAGCTTTATACCCTGAATCTGTAGTTATAGGTGGTTGTGAGCTGCCCCTCATGTGTGCTATGTATGGAACTACCAGGTCCTCTGGAAGAGCAAGTGCTCTTGACCACTGAGCTATGTCTCCAGCCCCAAGGGACTGAGCTATAATTATAGACCCAAGACCCAAGGGATATATAGTCTTATTTATTTATTTATTTATTTATTTATTTATTTATTTATTTTGAGACAGGGTTTCTCTGTATAGCCCTGGCTGTTCTGGAACTTACTCTGTAGACCAGGCTGGCCTCAAACTCAGAAATCCACCTGCCTCTGCTTCCCAAGTGCTGGGATTAAAGGCATGCGCCACCACTGCCTGGCGGGATATAGTCTTAATTTATGTGCTCCAAAGGGTTAATATACTCATTCAGCAAATATTTGTTTTATATATGCTAGGTATTGTCCAAGTTAAGCTGTATCAGTGAGCAATGTTGGAGAATTTTGTCTTTTTGGTACTTAAAGTAAGAACGGAAGGTCGGTAAGAAGTAAGTAAAGGTTTTTTTCCTGGCTTTCTGGGTGTGAGCAGCCACAAACAACAAAGACTGTGGAGACACCCTGAACCAGGCAAGTGGGAAGTCCTGCACAGGAACCAGCACAGGAACCAGCACGAGTGCCACAGCTTTCTGGAACAGCAGAGCTGCAGATGAGCCTGAAGAATATCAGGACCAATGCTTCTTAGGCATCATGAGGCCTAAATCCAGCCCCTGCCCCAGGTTTTCTATGTGCATCCTGGGGCACTGGCAGCAACGGGACGGGCTCAAGGCTGTGGCCATCTCTCACATGGACAGTGAGGTGCTACAGACATTTAGCACAAGCAAGAAACAGGACAAGAAGTTGGCCAAGATGTGTGATGCCTTTTTGGCCTCCAAGTCTCTGATCAAGTAGATCCCCATGTCCTGGGTCCAGGCCTAATTAAGGCTGACAAGTTCCCGTCCTTGCTGGCACAGAGTGAAAATACCAGGTCATATTGATGAAGTAAGGTACACAATCAAGACGAAGAAGGTGCTGTGCCTCGTTGTTGCTGTTGCTTATGTGATGATGAGGAATGATGAGAGGTCTTAAAACACCCACAGGGGTGGTGCCATTGCTCAAGATCCAGTAAACATCTGGGTATTATTACATCAAGAGCCTGGTGCCTACATTAGAGCACATCCTACCATAAGGTGAAAAAAATGAAGAATTATATAAGGAGCCAACGAAGAAATAAGGAGCAGAGAGGAAATGCTGAAGATTGACTGCTGCAAGGTGTGGGCTCTAAATACAAAGAGCAGGAACTGGAAGGAAAGAGATGAGGAATTCTGGGTTTTGCCTATTTTTGGGGTTATGAAATGTCTGTTTACTATGACCGAGGCAACTCGGGAAATTTCAGCTTCAAAGGAGAGTGCAGTGTGAGACCTAGATATGAGACATCTGGATACTAAGGTACTAACGGAGGGCATCCCCTAGCAGTCTTACAGAGAACTCCGTCTCCGTGACTGTTCGGGCAAACTGTAGGAGTTACACTACACTTGGCTAGGAGACAGAAAAGTATGCAAAAGGTCATGAGTTAATCCTGATGTAAGGACCTGAACTAGAATGGAGGGACAGCAGCTCTTATCAGCACACTTGGGAATTGGAGCTGGAAAGTACCCGGCGTTCCGGAGCGGCTGTTCACATGGATTACTCTCTCAACCCCTGTTTCAGTTTTGGATGTTGTACACCCCACCTCCACCCCCAGACACCCTTCTTTTTCCTGTATAGCCTTACTGTGTCCTGAGACTCATTCTGTAAATCTGGCTAGCCTTAAACCTAGAGATCTGCTTCTGACTTCCAAGTGCTGGGATAAAAGATGTGCCCCACCACACCTGGCTTATACTTTTTAAAAAAAATACTTCACTTACTAAAAGAAGAAAAAAATTAACTCGAGAAATTAAAATTTCCTTATGAAGAATCTCTTCAAACGTTTTGCTTTAAAATAAGTGCTTTTTAGAGAGAATACCATAGACCTGAATAGTTCAGTATTGCATCAGTAAATTGTTATAAATATTGGTGTAAACAACTTTTATTTGGGGGGAAAATAGCTTAATATTATGCCTTGACTTTTATATTCACTAAATAGCCGTTGTGCTCTGGGGTGCACAATGTGTAGAGTTTTAGTTTGAAAAACCACCAGTTTTCCAGGAGCTGCTCCACCGACTTCGAATTACTCTCTGGTATCCAGCCACCCGCAATGATCTTGCTCATTGTCAACTAAGACTGTTTAACCTCAAGTTCCCATTACTTGTATTTCAACTTCAACTTCACTTTTATGACAAAAAAACACAAACCAAACCATGACAACATCAATGAAAAACTCTGGGCCACTGTCCAAAGGAAAGTCTTGCCAGACTAGAAGAAAACTTTTGTTATTTCCAGTGGTGTCTTCCACCAGCCCTCTTTCAGGTTCTACATTTAAGGGTGGCTGCTGCTGCAGCTGCATTCCTTTCTCCCCCAAAACGTAGGAAGAGAACTCGCCGGTAAAATTAAGGTTAGGAAGAACAAAGCCAAAACTTCAGTAAGACAAGATAGCAAGTACAGGTGCCAATACTGACTACGGACGCGTTGATCATACTGTCTCCTGAGGTCACAAGTAGGCAAATGACAACGGCAGGTCCGTTGAAAACTTCCTCTTTTGGCCAATTTGTTCTCAAGAGCGCACTAATGGCCGCGACCCAGAGTCACCACCCAGCAGCTCGCCGGACCGCAGCCTGTGCGCTCGAGGCCACGCCCACTCAGAGGCGGCGCTTTGGAACTTCCCCTCTGGAGACCCGGCCAGAGCGGAGACCAGAGCGGAAGCAGCTCGCCGGTGCTCCGGAAGCAGTAGCCATTACTTCCGGGAGGGGCTTGTGTGCCTGGTGTGTGTGCTACGGGGTGCAGACTGTGTTTAAAATAGCGGGAACGCCATGTCCCGTGGTTCCAGCGCCGGTTTTGACCGTCACATTACTATTTTCTCTCCCGAGGGCCGACTCTACCAAGTAGGTGAGTGAATCAGGGCCGCCTGTGGGACGTCCGAATTGCTCTGTCATGCTTCGGCCTGGAGCGAGCAGACGCGGCCCGAGTCTAAGTGTGTGGCTTGAAGAAGGGCCTGAGCCAGGAAAGCAGAAGGCTCGGGGATGGGCTCACTCTCGTTTTCCCATCCCCATCTGCAAGCGGGCTTTGAAGCCGGAACCAAAGCGTGGCTCTGCAGGAGCGTCTTACTGTCCAGACACAAAGAATTAGGGAATTGCACTGTAATGCCTACCTTCTGGCTTCCGGAGTCCCCTTTAGCTCAGTGATTCTCACTCTTCCTAATGCTACGCCCCTTAAATTCACTTCCTCATGTTGTGGTGACCCTCAGCCATAAACTTATTTTCGTTGTTACTTCAAAACTGTAATTTTTCTACTTCCATGAACCGTAATGTAAAATCTGTGTTTTCCGATGGTCTTAGGCGACCTTGTGAAAAGGTTTTTTTCTTTTCTTTTTTTTTTACTGGGGTCGCGACCCACATGTTGAGAACCACTGCTTAGCTTCATTCTACCTGGAGCCTGAGTCTTCCCTTTGCTGAGAGTGATTGGTTCCTTAATCATCCAACTAAAATGCACACACACACCCTCAACTCTCCTTTGCAGCATAGATAGATGACTTGCTTTGTGGTCAACTCTGTACAAGTGTGTAAAGCCCTACCAGACACCGCTGGTTCTAGAAAACAAATGTCATTCGTCCCTACTGAGGCCGACAGCTTAAAGGAAGTGACAGGGATCCAAGCTAATAAAAAGAGAAAAGTTCAGGTTTACAAGTATTTGCAAAGTTCAAAACTGAGAAATTAAAGAACAGTAATGAACTCTTGAAGCTGGCGCCCTGATTTTAACCCCCATCTGTAAGAATGCTTCTATAGTTTAAAGGCTGGTTCTCAATCTAGTTGAGGCACAGTGTGTTAGTCGTTGGTAAAGGAACAGCTTTAATGGACAGAAACCTGAACTTGGCATCAGTTACTCCGTGTAACAATGACTTTGGTAAATTGAAGTTGTGGCATGGTTTAGTTTAGTGTCAGAAGGGCCTGACATACATCTGGTCCATGATCATTTTATTTTGAAGTCTTCTATCTCAGTGTCTTGGCTGAGAGTCCTGCTATCTTGGTTGGAAAGCCTAGCGTTGGCCTGTAAATGGAGTTCTACTCACCTATATTAGATTGTTGTTTGAATTGTTGCTTTCCCACCTTTACTCAGGACATGAGGTAGGCATTGCTGAGAAAAAAACTGAAAGAATAGTGTGAGCAAGCAGTCTAGTGGTGCAGAGTTCAGGCCTTGCAGCCCTACCTGGATTAACATACTTGCTGTGCTCCTACTAGCTGGCCTGGCCAGCATAGAATCTTTGCTCAATTTCTGTTTGCAAAATTGGACTAATAATTCCTTCTATTGTGTTTTCAGGATTAAATTAAGCAATGCATATATTGCTTACTGTGTACTGTTAAATAGTGAGCATTTGGTATAACAGGATGCCTGTTTGAATCTTTGACTTTAAAAACAAAATCTGTTAAAATCTGTTAAAATCTGTATATGAGTACACTGTAGCTGTACAAATGGTTGTGAGCCATCATGTGACTGCTGGGAATTGACCTCACGACCTCTGCTCGCTCTGGCCCGGCTTCATCTGGTTTTTATATTGAACATAGTTACTACTATGTTTGACAGCTTGTTTTGGTTTTGTGTGATGTGTGTGCACACTCCAATGCTAGAAGACATCAGATATCTTTCTCTTTCAATTTCTACCCTATTCCTTTGAGACAGAGGCTCTCACTGAATCTAGAAGTAGGCTGGCTACCAGCAATCTCCAGTGATCCTCCCATAATCCTCCACTACACATACATGCTCAGGAATCACAAGAATGTGACCATGCCTGGCTTCCTTTGTGAGTGCTGGATTGTTTGAGTTCAGGTTCTCATATTTACACAGCAAATGATCTTTCCTGCTGAGCCATCTTCCTAGCCCAGCTTTTGTTTTTCAGTTTGGAGAGGAATTGTGTGGAGGTCAGAGAGAATTTGCAGGAGTTACTTCTCTCCTACCATATGGAATTTGGGGATCAAACTCATTGTCATCAGGCTTGGTCTCAAGTTTTTTATCTGCCGAGCCACTGTGAGAGGCTTAATGATTATTTGTTTTGAGACAGTTTTGTTGTGTCTGAGACTGGCTTTGAACTGGAGGCAATCCTCTTGCCTTAGCTTCCCCAGGGCTGAGATTATAGGCATGTCACCACACGTGGCTATTTTTTAATATGTACAAAAGGCTGGGCCTCAAAAAAAAAAAATAAGTAGGGTCAGGTGTATTGATGCATAAGTCAGACAGATCTCCATAATTTCAAGACTAGCTAGGGCTACATCGAGTCTACCTCCAACATAAAAGACCTATGTAAAAAAGCCAAGCATGGTAGGTGGTATGTATTTATAATCTTTGTAGTCCCAGTTCTAGGGTGGCAGATCTCTAGGACTTGCTGGCTAGCCAGCCTAGAATACCTTGCAAGCTCCAGTGAGAGACCCTATTTCAAACAAGATAGATGGCCCTAAGGAGTGAATGGCACCTAAGATTGTCCTCTGGCTGGGTACATACACACATTGCACACACAAAATTCACTTAGATCTTTACTCGTTTTTTTTCTTTTCTTCTTTGAAGAATTTTATTATTTTAATTATGTGTGTGTCTAAGTATGTGCATATGACTGTAGGTGCTCACTGAATACAGAAGAGGGCAATAGAACTGGGCTGCAGTTAAGGAAAGCTGTAAGCATCCTCATATGTGTGCTGGAACTGAACTTGGGTCCTCTGGAAGAGCAGTAAGCTCTCTTAACTGCTGAACCATCTCTCTTAACACCCAACTAAAGTTCACTTGATAAATTTTTCTGGATCGTTGTTTTATTGTTTGAAACACAGTCTTGTTATTTATTGTAGACCAGGATATCCTTGAACACTTGGGCCTTCTACCTCAACCTTAGTACTAGAATTACAGGCCAATGCTATTGGTGAATTTTTTTATTTTAGATACTATGTTTTTCAGTTCTTTTATTTCATTATTATAATTACTACTACTACTACTACTACTACTACTACTACTACTACTACTACTACTACTACTTTGTGAGTATGTGTGCTACAGTGCACCAGGCGGTATTCATAGTACAGGTCTGTGGCGTTTGTTCTTTCCTTCTGCATTCTGATGTCAGTTCTGGGGATTGAACTCAAGTCAGTAGGTACCCTAGTTACAGTTCCATTGCTATGGCAAAACACTATGACCAGAAACAACTTGGAGAGGGAAAAGTCTATATGGTTTTCATTTCATGATCACAGTCCATCACTGTAGGAAGTCAGGGCAGGATCTCAAACAAGGAACCTGGACTCGGGTTCTGAAACAGAAGCCATGGAGGAACATTGAATACATATATGTTTCTTTTTCTTTTTTTTTTTTTTTAAGATTTATTTATTATATGTAAATAAACCGTAGCTGTCTTCAGACAGTCCAAAAGAGGGCATCAGATCTCATTATGAATGGTTGTGAGCCACTGTGTGGTTGCTGGGATTTGAACTCAGGACCTTTGGAAGAGCAATCGGTGCTCTTACCTGCTGAGCCATCTCTCCAGCCCGAATACATGTGTTTCTTATCCTGGTCATTTACAGAAGAGCCTCTGGCTAGTCCTCAGTCCTTTAAGTGATACTCTGCCCAGAGTATCACTTAAAGTTAAGTTTTGAGATTGTCTACTGTGTAGCAAAATTTAGGTCATAATTGGGATTATAAATAATTTTTAAAAATTTCTGAGCTGGGTGATAGTGACACATACCTTAAATCCCAGCATTTTTGGAGGCAGAGGAAAGCAGATGTCTGTGAGTTCAAGGCCAGCCTGGTCTGCAGATCTAATGCCAGGACAGCAGAGCTACACAGAGAAACCCTGTTTCACAAAAGGAAAACAAAAATTATCTCTGAATTATCTGTACTAACACAGAAAATGATAGCTGTATTTCTGATCTCATCTCATCAAAGATGGTCCTTATTAAGTAAGCTGTGGGATACCAGAGTAGTTTGTATTTGTTCCCATCTTGATACCAATCTTTCAAACCAGAGAGTGCAGTGACAGCAGTTACAAGTACTGGCCTGGACCATGCTGGGAGTAAACTTCAACTAGTAGAGACAATATTAATATGAAATCTAATATCAAATATTAAAATTGCATGTGGTAAGTTATTGACCAAAAATAAACAAAAGTACTGACTCTTTTTCTTTTTGGCTTTTGAGACAGGGTTTCTCTGTGTAGCCCTGGCTGTCCTGGAACTCACTCTGTAGACCAGGCTGGCCTCGAACTCAGAAATCCGCCTGTCTCTGCTTCCCAAGTGCTGGGATTAAAGGCGTGCACCACCACTGCCTGGCCCCAGAAGTACTAACTCTTTAGAGCACCGGTTTTGACCTAGGAAAAGCAGGCGTGGTGAAATAGTGCCCATAAAACAACTCTGAAAATGATAAGACATATTAAGATCTGCTGTGATAAAATTAGAGTAAAGTTGATATCAAAAGTTGGCACTTGCTGGGCGGTGTGGCGCACGCCTTTAGTCCCAGCACTTGGGAGGCAGAGGCAGGCAGATTTCTGAGTTCGAGGCCAGCCTGGTCTACAGAGTGAGTTCCAGGACAGCCGGGACTATACAGAGAAACTCTGTCTCCAGAAAACAAAAAACAAAACAAAACAAAAAATTGGCACTTGAACCTAATGAAAATTCAGTAAAATAAAACTGGAAGAAATGAAGCTGGTTTGACTGGTTTATTGACATTTTTATTATTTTTACTTTACTTCTCTTGGTTGGCATTCTACATTCCTATAGCTTAACCTGATTCTTTTAATGACAGTTTATTTATTTATTTATTTTAAAGATTTATTTATTTATTATATGTAAGTACACTGCAGCTCTCTTCAGACACATCAGAAGAGGGCATCCGATCTCATTACAGATGGTTGTGAGCCACCATGTGGTTGCTGGGATTTGAACTCAGAACCTCTGGAAGAGCAGTCGGTGCTCTTAACCACTGAGCCATCTCTCCAGCCCTAATGACAGTTTATTAATTTCCTTGTAAGAATCTATGATAAATTATCCCACCTTACCCAGATATGGTAGTACATGCTTTTTAATCCCAGCACTTAGGAGGTCCAGGCCAGCCAGAGCTACATAATGTGATCCTGTCTCAAAAATGGAAAGAAAACCAGGCAGTGGTGGCACACGCCTTTAATCCCAGCACTTGGGAAGCAGAGACAGGCGGATTTCTGAGTTCTTGGCCAGCCTGGTCTACAGAGTGAGTTCCAGGACAGCCAGGGCTACACAGGGAAACCATGTCTCAAAAAATAAAAACAAAACAAAACAAAAAAAAATGGAAAGAAAATGTTCCTATGTTGCTTTGTTTTTTAAAAGATTTATTTATTTATTATATGCAAGTACACTTCAGACATTCCAGAAAAGAACATCAGATCTCATTACGGATGGTTGTGAACCACCATGTGGTTGCTGGGATTTGAACTCAGGACCTCTAGAAGAGCAGTCAGTGGTCTTAACCACTGAGCCATCTCTCCAGCCCCACTTTTTGTTTTTTTAAAGACAGGGTCTCTTGTATCTTATGCTGGCCTCAAACTCCCTGTACAAAGATGACCTTGAATTCTGACTCTCCTGTCTCTGCCCGCCAAATGCTGACATGCTAGTCACCACACTTAGATTGACCCAGTGTTTTGTGCATGCTAAGCCAGCACTCTACCAACTGAGCAACATCCCCAGACCCTATTCTACCTTTAAACAAACCTGTTTTGTTTTTCCAGAATATGCTTTCAAGGCCATTAACCAGGGTGGACTTACATCTGTTGCTGTCAGAGGAAAGGACTGCGCAGTTATTGTCACACAGAAGAAAGTACCCGTAAGTAATACTGCCCAGGTAGGCATGGCTACAGAGTCAACTGGAGGCATTTTCAGTGATTCCGAACAGATTCCTGTTACTACCAATTCACATTAGCACCAGTCTTGGTTTGACTCCGTCTGTCTTTTACTAAATCACTCTAGGAACACTGAGCAGCTGTAGCTTGTTAGGCTGAGTCTATGATATAGAATCACAATAAATGGAACGAGACTTCTAAGTCCTTTGTTTTCTGGGACCTCTAATCCACAAAAAGTATCTAGAAAAAATATCTTCCTCTACCCCTTTCAAAAGATTGGTTTTAACTGTAAAATGAGCAGAACACACATGTCTCATAACTCTTATCTTACAGCTTATTGTTACAGTTCCATACTGGTGGGTTTTATAAGTGTACAGAGGCTGTGGACTTTAAAATGACATGGCAATGGTTTATTCTGTTCCTTAGGACAAACTACTGGATTCCAGCACAGTGACTCACTTGTTCAAGATAACAGAAAACATTGGCTGTGTGATGACAGGAATGACAGGTAACTGCAAGCAGTGCCATCCTGGGAGTGCAGCCTGGTAGTACTTCCTGCCAGATTACTTCGTATTTATGTTGTGTATTTGCTTTTGCATTTATTGATGGTGTATGTGGTAGGGTCTAGAACTCCACTATGTACACGAGGCTGGTTGCCTAGAGATCTTTCTACCTCTGTCTCCTAAATTCTGGGATTAAAAATGTTTGCAATCATGCCTGGCTGATTGGTTGTGTTTTTTAGACAACATCTTGTAGTATAGCTTAGTCTAGCTTCAGATTCAGTAATTATCCTGCCTCAGCCTACTGAGTGCTGGGATTACAGGAGTGGACTGTAATCTGACTTGTGAACTATTTTGAAATCATAAGTATAATATAGTTCTAAGTCTTTATATTGCTAGTAGGGAATCTGGACCCCTCATAGATATACTATTTCAGATGTAGTTAATAATTTAAATGGACCTAAATAACTACTTTCTCAGATCTAGTTATGACAATTGTTAGGAGTGAGGGTTTCTATAGAATTTACTTTGGCTTTCAATTTTCTAAATTCAAAGGAAAATTCATGTCTAAAACATAAAGATGAAGAGATTATTCTCTCTCCTTAAAGTGTGTTATTTAGGAGGCTAGAGAGATGGTTCAGGAGTTAATATCCCATGCTCCTTCCAGAGGACCCAAGTTCAATCTCAGCACCCACATAGCAACTTATAATCCCCTTTTCTATGCTCTCTGCTGGCTTCTGGGGTGCTTGGCACATATATGGTACAATTGAAGTAAATCTTTTAAAAATAGTATTTCTCATAAAACTTTTTTTTAAGTATATTTTTGGGCTGGCGAGATGGCTTAGTGGGTAAGAGCACTGACTGCTCTTCTGAAGGTCCTGAGTTCGGATCCCAGCAAACACATGGTGGCTCACAACCACCCATAATGAGATCTGACGCCCTCTTCTGGTGTGTCTGAAGACAGCTACAATCAATTACACCCGAGCAAGCCAGGCCAGAACGAGCCAGGCCGGCAGAGGTCCTGAGTTCAATTCCCAGGAGTCACACACATGATAGCTCATGGCCATCTGTACAGCTACAGTGTATTCATACACATAAAATAAATAAAATAAATCTTTAAAGTATATTCTTTGAGTTATTAGACATTTTCTTTTCCCTCTGTGTAGCCCAGGCTGTCCTGGAACTTCTTGGTAAACCAGGTTGGCCTTGAACTCAGAGATCCACCTGCCTCTGCCCCCTAAGTGCTGGGATTAAAGGCATGCGCCAGTAGCTCCTGGCCATTATTAAACTTTTTTATTATTACATTTATTTGTGCACATAATATGTCATAAAGCATGTGTAAACATCAGAGGACAGCTTATGGGAGTTGTTTCTCTCCTTCCACACTGGGCCCTGGGGAATCAATCTCAAAGATATTAGGTTTGGTGGCAAGCCCCTTTATTTGCTGAGCCGTCCTACTAGCCCAGGTTACTAAATTCTTGTAGAAATTATTTTGACTGCTGGTAAAAGGCTTGGTATAAAAGAGCAATATGGTATAAAATTTAGCTAAACGTTTTAATCTCTCTCTGTTCTTACACGTACTCCATGCCAAGTCACTCAATGTTTATTATCACAAGAAAAAGCCACAGAGAATCCTTTGTCCTTCTATAATGTGTATTTGAAATAAATGTAGATATCTGCGGTTCATTTTGTTTCTAAAGTGGTAACTCTTTGGGGTTTTGTTTATCCTTCAAGCTGACAGCAGATCCCAGGTACAGAGGGCACGCTATGAGGCAGCTAATTGGAAATACAAATATGGCTATGAGATTCCTGTGGACATGCTGTGTAAAAGAATTGCTGATATTTCTCAAGTCTACACACAGAATGCTGAAATGAGGCCACTTGGTTGTTGTAAGTATACTCAGAAGTCTTCTAAGAAATTGAATTGTAATTGTCTTTAGAGATCGCGTATAAAGGAAACTGAGGCCACACTTGGGTTCTGAATATGTTGTTTGAAATTACAGCTTCGAGTTCTTTTTTTTTTTTCCGAGACAGGGTTCTCTGTATAGCCCTGGCTGTCCTGGAACTCACTCCTCTGTAGACCAGGCTGGCCTCTAACTCAGAAATCCTGCCTCTGCCTCCCAAGTGCTGGGATTAAAGGTGTGTGCCACCACTGCCCAGCTTCTATTTTATTTTTTAATCAGAATATTTCTATTTAGGCTGAATGACCTGAAAGTCCTATTTTATTAGGCTGTAGTAATGGGGTTCTGCTATAATTTCAGGTTATTAATTCATTTTAGCAGTGTCAGTGCAACTTTTGATCATTGGGTAAAGACTTGGGAATGAATATATATATATATAAGCTTATGGTCTCACTCTCTCTCCCTCTCCTTCTCTCCCCACTGCCCCCTCTCCAGGGCTTCTCTGTGTAGCCCTGGCTGTCCTGGAACTTACTCTGTAGATCAGGCTGGCCTCGAACTCAGAGATCTTCCTGTCTCTGCTTTCTGTGTGCTCAGAGTAAAGGGGTGCACCTGGCATCATATTTGTTTCTGATATCATTGATTAATGAAAATTAAATGTTCCAGGCTCCCAAGCTTTCTTTTTTTGAGGTGCTGGGTTCACAGCCAGGGCCATGTTTGTTAGGCAAATGCTATGCCACAATGCTGCAGACCTGAGTGTAATGTTTCTTTTCAGCAGATGACTCTGTTGACCTCTGAAATACTACTTCTCCTTTGATTTCTAATTTTTTTAATGTGTGGTGTTCGCCTGCATGTATTTATATGTGCCACATGTGTGCCTGGTGCCTGGGGTGGCTAAAAGAGAGTGTTGAATCCTTAGAATTAGAGTTGAAATGGTTGAAAGCTGCCACATGGTTGCTGGGACTCGAACCCCAGTCCTCTGGAAGAACAACCAGTGTTCTTTAACTGCTGAGCCATCTCTCCAGTCCCTAATTTCATACCCCCCACTTACTCTTACTGAGTAGCTCAAGCTTCCCTCAAATTTGTGACCCCCTTGCCTCAGCCTCCCAAGTGCTAGCTTATAGGTATGCCGGCACCTAGTGCTCTCTTCTGCTCAGTTTCTTTTGTTCATGCTCTTCCGTTGGTTCCTTAAATGTTGTCACTTATCATACTTTGTTCTTGGGCCTTCTCTTCCTCTTTGCTGTCTGGTTAATGTCACCCCTTGAGGGCTTCACTTACCTTCTATGCTAGTCGTTCACCTGGTTTCTTAACCATTCCTCGTATCTCTCAAGACACCTTTGAGTCATTTCTGTTCTACATGCATCCTCAGCGTCTCCTTTATAGTTTTAGTCCACTCCTGGTCATCTAATTAAGCCCGTGAGGTTTGCTTCAGATATCTATTCCCTCTCTCCTCTCATTTTCTCATTGTCTTATTGCCATTATTTCCTCATTATTTCCTCATTATTTCCTACCTAGTTCATTTCTTCTGTCACTTCTCTTTCTAATCGGTCCTCTGTATTCAGAAATTATTCTAAAAACGAATTTTGATTGTTACAGCAAAGAGAGGGATCTGAGGAGACTGGGGGTGTCATGGGCTTTGGTCTTTTTGACTAAACCTCTTAATAAGTTCAGTAAAAAGCTGAACCCGTTTAAAATAACAGAAACTTGATAGATCCTTTTTCAAAACAGAAATGTACCTATTATCTAATTTATCACTGGTAATAAAACTACATTTTGTCGGTTTTGGGAAAACAAATTAAGCCTAAAATTAGTGACCAAATAATGATTAATGGCAACTATATGATAACACCAAGGAAGGGATATTTTTTGGACAGTATAACATAATTAACTGGACCCTTTCTTTTTAGGTATGATTTTAATCGGTATAGATGAAGAACAAGGCCCTCAAGTGTACAAGTGTGATCCTGCAGGCTACTACTGTGGCTTTAAAGCCACAGCAGCAGGAGTTAAACAAACAGAGTCAACCAGCTTCCTTGAAAAAAAAGTGAAGAAGAAATTTGATTGGACATTTGAACAGACAGTGGAAGTAAGTTAGCCAGAAGGCATGGACCTTATCTCACTGCTATAGGAGAGTGAGCATCATTGTGTTATTGATAGGCTATGAAAGCTATTTCTTAATAATCACAAGATCCAGGCTTGTTAGTTTAATGATAGAATTGATAACATTCAGCTCACATGGGGGGAAATGGGGACTGCTTTTATTCATTTTATTTCTATTTTCATAATGCATATGAGACTTCAACAAACACAAAATAGGAAAATAAGAAGACTAGACTCAAAGACTGGCGTGGTTGCTATGATTAATAGATTCAAAGTGGGTTAAACTTTTTGAATAACAAAAAGTAAAACTACTAAGATTTGATGATACTGTTTTGTTAACATTTATCTCTGTGTCTGCATTTGCAGACACTCATAGGCATCAGGACCAATTTTCCAGAGGCAGTTCTTTTCTATCATAGGGCTTCCGAGATTGAACCCTAGAGCTTTGGCAGGAAGCACCTTTACCCACTGAGCTGTCTTGCTGTTCCAGTAATAATTATTTCCATGGTCCTAAATAAAAGCCAGCTACAAGCCAAGTTCTTGGAGAGCAAATTGTTTCCTAGTTTAAGAATATATATATATACACACTTATATATATATACACACATATGTGTATATATACATATATATGTATACATACATATATATACACACACACACACACACACACACACACACACACACACACACATACATACACAGAGGGCTGGAAAGAACTCAGTTAAGTGCTTATCTCAGTGAGAGCTCAGGGATCTCTGGTCAGATCCCAGAACCTACATTGCAAACAAATAAAACCTACTTATTATGACACATGCTTGATTGTAGCATTGCTGGCCAGCCTAGCCATGCTTAGTTCAGGCCAGTGAGAAACCCTGTCTCCCAAGGTTGTTCTAGACATTGACACCCACATACACTTTTTTTTCAAACTGGATATGATGGTGTACACATGTAATCCTAGCATGGGAAAGGCAGAGGATCATTGTAAGTTTGAGGCCAACCTGGGCTACATAGTGAGTTCCAGAATAGTCAGAGCTGTAAAGTAAGGCCCTTTCTCAAAAGATAGACAAACTTTTAATTGTTTAATAATTTATTTAGCTTATACTGAAAGAAAATATAAAATATGTTAATTTGAATCTTAGAAGATAGAATGGTATGCCTTACATTAATCACATCAGATATAAAACCATTTAAAACATTCTTAAATTGTCATAACCATAAACATTCTAAAGGTATAGTCATCAGTCTGAATGACCAAATCATTCTTTAGTCTCTTTCACAGTGGGGAACTAAACATAGTTTGCTTATATTGATCATCAAGCAAGTCAATTTTTGTCTATTTATTGGCTGATTGATTGATTTTGTTTGTTTGTTTTGTTCTTTGTGTAGCCCTGGCTGTCCTGGAACTCATTCTTAGACCAGGCCGGCCTACTCAGAAATCTGCCTGCCTCTGCCTCTGCTTCCCAAGTGGTGGGATTAAAGTCATGTGCTACCACACTGGGCTGCAAATGAGTGAATTTTTATATACTCCATCTATGTGTTTGATAAACTCCTTTAACCTGTGGCTGTTTAATAGAAGCAGATTATGTCTGCAGTTTGTTAGTAACATGCTGTAGGACTGTGTCCCTGAAACCCAGAAGCAAGTGTTATTAATAAGCTTGCAGTGGGGACAGTGGTAGCTGGAAAGCATTATGTTTTAATATTGGTGTTCTTTTTAGACTGCAATTACATGCCTGTCTACTGTTCTGTCGATTGATTTCAAACCTTCAGAAATAGAAGTTGGAGTAGTTACCGTTGAAAATCCTAAATTCAGGTGAGTTATGTTTTCAGCCATGTGCTAAATTCTAGACTAAAAAGCTAGAGACATTAGGGTTCCTTTGTGCTATATTTGTGTATGATGATGTTGTGAAGGATTCTCTCTTTTTTCCCCCAATACCTGAAGATCTATCTCAAATCCCCCATGCTGGGAGTACTTCTTGGAAATACTTATAATTCTGGCACTGAGGAGGCTGAGGCAGGGGCATCATAAATTCAAGGGGTACCCTGGCTCATATAACAAAAACCCTATTAAAAAAAAAAAAAAAAAACCAAATGACTAAGGGGTAGCTCTGTAGGAAAGTGCTTAGCTTACATGTCCTAAAGTCACTGGTTCAGTCCCTAGCACTGTAAGAACAAAGCAACTTTATTTGAAGTCTTTCTCCCTCTTCCAAGTAACACTTTATATATAACACCAGATATGACACACACACACATGCACATGCACACACACTAATAACCTTATACAAGAAGTAAAATGAGCAATGCAGCTTGGCAGTTGGGTGCCAGCCTGGCATGCACAATGCCCTGGATTTGATCCCTGACACTACAGCACGTGAGTAGACAGAAAAAGTGAGATGGATTTCAGTCTTTTTTTTTTTTTTTTTCTCTTCAGTTTAAAGCCAATAGCAGCAGTTCCAAAGTAGTGACTTTCAGGGTGGAAGTCCACTATCCACTGATAAGTAGTCAGATCATCCACTGGATAAAGGAACTTCAAAGGGCAATGTAAATGCGAATACACAGTGTTCTTACTCAGCAAGTTACTGAGCTGCACAGCAGCTCATAGGATCCAAATGTTGTCGTAGGTTGTTTAATAACTCTATTAGTTCTTATTATGGTCTGGCCACCTCCCAGCTTTTGAGACAGAATCTCATCAATTTATTTAATCAGCTTTTACACAATTCCTGGGCAGTTACCCCTAAATTGTTTTTCTATGCTAGACTAGCTATTTCCCAACTGCACTCCCCAAGTTACTTGCTGTTTGAGTCTTGCCCAGGCTCTTTCCGACACCCAAGTGTGTACAGGTTGCTTATCAGTCAGCTCATCCTTCTAGCCAACTGTCATGTGGCTTGTCTGCTGTGGATTAGTGAGACTCATATAAATCCACAGCTACAAAGAGCTGCTGAGGTGCTTGACCTGTTGAGTGTGTCTCCCCTTAAACTACATCCGTGGTCATGTTGCTGGGGATTGGTAAACTAAGTATCAGACCTTGAAGAGTTTTTCAGTGGCGTGTATGTGTTTTGTGACAATGTCTTGGAATATAGTCCAAACTGGACTTGAGCTTTGGCCCTTCCTCCCTCGGCCTCCCACGTGCCTAGGTCACAGCTTGTTTGCATACACAGGCTTCTGTAGTATGTATTTTTCCCCACTGCTGGGTTGCTTGCTTGGTTGCCTGTAGGTGAAGTAAATAGGAAAATCCCACAGAATTAAGAAAACAGCACTTATATCTAGTCTAATAATTCTTCCTATACAAAAAGTTTCCCTTTATTGTTTCTTTGTTTCTTTTTGAGCTCAGGCTGACCTTAGTCTTAGAAGATAAAACACCACACTCATCTGTTCCCTTTCTTTAAAAACACTGAAATTCCAATGGGTACTTTCTTGTCTCTTATGAAACCTTTTTACTGCATCTGAATATTATTTGCATTTTGTTTTAAAATTGAGCAAGAAACCGTTGTATCTGGGCATTATACACAGGCCTGCAGTCCCAGTTGTTGGGCATTTGAGACAGGATTATAGGTTCAAGATCAGCCCTGTCTGTTTGTTTATTGAAACAGTAGTTTTTTTGTGTAACCTTGACTATCCTAGAATTAGCTGTGTAGACCAGGCTAGTCTCAAAATCACAGAAATCCTCCTTGCCTCTGCCTTTCAAGTGCTGGAATTAATGGCATGCACTGCCACCACCCACCATCAACATGTTTTTATACAGCTGAGAATATAACTGATGTGAGAATGCTTGCCAGCAGCAGAAAACCTCTAGATTCAATCCCAGTACTAGAAAGAGGGAAAAAGCCTTTGTATAATTTCTAAATTCTAAGATAGTAAATGTAATAAATAACAAAGAGCATATAGAAATAGCATAAGATTCTACAACTTTATAAACTACTTCTTTCTCCAAGTTGTAAAAAAAGTCAATCATTTTGACAAATCTACCTTTTTAGAAGTTTAGTAGTGAAGTTGGGCATGGTCATGCATATCTCTAGTTCCAGATCTTGGGAGTATCAGAAGTTCAAGGTCATTTTTGGCTACATAATAAGCTCTGGGCTAGCCTGGGCTACCTTATAGGTCATGAGACCTTCTCTCAAAGCAACAAACAGAATCCCAGCGGTGACAAGTCCTGTCATCAGTGCTGACCAGCAGCTGATCCCTTTCAGGCAGACGTTCTCAACTGTGCGTTGAACTCCTTTGGGGGTTGAGTGACCCATTCATAGGGGTCTTCTAAGACCCTCAAAAGACACGGGTGTGTACATGACAGTTCTTAGCAGTAGCAAAGTTAGTTAGGAAGTAGTAACAAAAGAAATTTTTAGGTTGGGGGGTCACCACAACATGAGGAATATATTAAAGGGTTGCAGCATTAGGAAGGTTGAGAACCACTGCTTTATGGCAAACATATAGGAAATTGGAAATACATGTTCCATATGGAGTATCTTCTGGTAAATAGATTGTAAATAGTGTTATAACTCTTTTTCATGGATAGTTACTGAATCCAAGCAACTTTTTTTTTTTTTTGCAAGTATATGTACGTTTGCATTCACATGTATGTGCAGAAGTCAAGGTTTGATGGTGTTCTCTACTTTATATACTGAAGGAGTATCCCTCATGTGCTCGCTGATCCCTAGACTAGCTAGCCAGCTTCCTTCCTAGCTCTGGGATTACAGGCAGGCTGTCATGCCTTCCCCATGATGGGATTAAAATTCCAGTTCTCATGCTTGTGCAGAAAGCAGTTCTTTCACTGTGTTATCTTCTCGCCTGCTCTTCTCCCAACAGTTTTTTAAAATTTATTTAACTTTCTCATCCCTCAGTTTATTTCAAATTTAAGTTACATTAAGTTTTTAAGGCATTGACACTCAAACTAAATTAAATATTTTATGTAACTTCGCTTCATATTAATTCAGTTGAAATACTTGCAACCTTAGCTACAATTAAATTCTGGGTCTGGTATCAAAGAACACCTTAATATACATGAGATTGACTGGGAATTCCTACAGTATAATCTTTGGTAAGAATCATGGATATATATACTTTTAAAAGATTGGTTATAAATTAGTAATTGCTGGAGTTAGTTGGACCATACTTGGAATCATACTTGGGAGTTTGTTGTACTGTCAAATTTTACATAATTAAAAAAAAATTAAAGTAAGCAGTTGTGGTTTTTTTACCCTTTGCCTTCTAGGATTCTTACAGAAGCAGAAATTGATGCTCACCTTGTTGCTCTAGCAGAGAGAGACTGATCTCTCTTATCAGCTTACCAGATCCATGATGCCACGTGTCTGTACGTTTGGTAACAACAAAATGACATCATAGAGGCCCTGGATTGAAAATGGAGACTCTCCCACTCCTCCTGCCACTGACTGGTTAGGACTCTGTATAAATAAAACAGTGCTTTTGGAAACAGCTGTATCCTGTCTTTCTTGAGCTCAGTCTTAAGTATTAAGCCTTAGTACATACAGGGCAGTAAGTGCTTATTTATGTTTGTGTCATAGTTTTAATTGTTACAAAGATGCATGCTGCGTTGCCTTTGGAACACAGGCCCCAATTCAGACTATTATCTTAGCATAATGCATAAACTCAGACTTGGAACCTGACTTTGAAACTATCTGACTGAGTTGTCATGTGAGACAAGCTTTTATTTATACTTGTTGTTGGAGTGGGACATTCCTGTATTCAGTTCTCTGGAGACTTTCTGCTAAAAGATATGCTCACCAAGCTTGGTGTTTACTGTTACTCCTCTGGATGAACCCAGCGTGCTGCCATGTGCTCTGTCGCTATGCACCTCCAGTGTGCTGCCATGAGCTCTGCTGCGCTGCACCTCCAGCTGTCCTTGTAGTAATTTAGTCTGTTTAACAAGTATCTTTGTTTTGCATGGGATTTTGTTTTTAGTGTTTTGGGGTTTTTTTGTTGTTTCTTTTGTTTTGTTTTTTTTGGGGGCAAGATCTCTGAATGCCTTGAAATTCATTGTATAGATCAGGTTGGCCTCAAACAGAACTTAGCCTTCCTCTGCCTCCTGAGTGCTAGAACTAACAGTGTGTGCCACCATGCCGTTGCTGTAACTCTTCCTACCCAGCCACCTTCAGGAAGCAGGATTAGAAAAGAAGGATCTGTTTTCTGATTCGTTAAGATTAAGAACTGAGCCAGGTGGTGGTGGCGCACGCCTTTAAGCCCAGCACTTGGGAGGCAGAGGCAGGTGGATTTCTGAGTTCGAGGCCAGCCAGGGCTATACAGAGAAACCCTGTCTTGAAAAACCAAAAAAAAAAAAAAGAGAGAGAGAGAGAAAAAAAAAAGATTAAGAACTGAAAGCAGGAAATGCAGAACTGTCTTCTTTTTTTAATATTTATTTTTAATTGTGTGTGTTTAATGCATGAACATAAGTGTGGGTGCTCTTGGAGGCCAGCGGTGTCAGGTTCTCCAAAGGTCGGAGTTACATATATATGGTTGAAAGCTGCCTAACATGGGTGTTGGGAATTGAACTTGAGTCTTCTGGAATTGCAGTTTGAGATCTTAAATCCCCACACAGAACTGGTTTTACAGTTTAGAGATAACACCATTAGCAGAAGTTAAAGGAAAACTGCATTTTTAAGATTTGTTTTTACTTATGTGTATACCTGTGTGACTTTATGCATATCATGTGTACAGATCCCCTGGAACTGGGATTTCATGTGATTGAAAGCAACTTGATACAGGTACTGGGAACTGAATCCCAAGTCCTTTGTAAGAACAGCCCTCTTAAGGTATTTCTAACTTCTGAGCCATCGAGCCATCTCTCCAGCCCCCTTTTGGTGTGTTTGTTTATTTTGTTTTAGACAGGATTTCTCTATATATCCACGACTGTCCTCACTCTGTAGGCCAGGCTGGCATCAAACTCCTCAAGAGATTCACCAGCCTCTGTCTCCCAAGAACTGGGATTAATGATGAGGGCTACTATGCCCGGCTCAGTATATTTTTATATATAAAGCATTAAATTTTAAAATTCTTAGAGTAGTTCCATAGTGACCTAAATCATTGATTGTTTGGAAAACAATTTAGTACATTCTATGTCCTTATTGCACAGAGCACTTGTTGACCTGACTGGTCAGCCTGCTGGATGAACAAAATACCAAATCTTCAAGTCAGAGCTGCCCGTCTGTGGCCACTGGGCCTCTGTAGGAAGGCCACGTGAGCATGCTGCCACCAGAAGCAGGAAATGTCACAAACTACATCCTCTTCAAAGCTGAGTCAAGAGATTAATACATTTTCCTAACAGGGAAACAGTTCTTTCAGTTGAGTGGCTACTGTTCTGGGATTACTCATCTTAATCTGTTAGGTGCTCAAGTTACTGCCAGCAATTTAAAAGTGGAGCCTGGAAGGCCCACTCCCCTGAGCAAGACAATATCCACAGGGCCTGGCTGACTTTACTCTAGAATAAGAGAGAAACTGGCCAGTATTTTTTTTTTTTTCTTTTTCCTCTAAGAAGATAATTGTTTGGACATAGTAGAAAACTACAGTCTATTTTATGGGGAAATCTAGAAGGATGAGTATTAATTATTAAATAATCTCCAGAAAGGCAAGTATGACATGCTTTCTCATATTAAAAAAAATCCAGATTTCTCTTTCAATGTATGTTATGGCAGATAGAACTATAAAGTGGGGTTTTGGCACCAGATATTTAAAGTGAGAATAAAACTGTTCCAAGATATGGCTGAAAAGAAGATTTTTATTATAGATATGAGAGTACAGAGGCATCTGGAAGAGTCCAGATCAGGGAGAGGAAGTAATAGACTAAACATGGCCAGTAGACTAAACCAGGTCATGAGAGGAAAGGGAAAGGTGGGGAAGAGCTCACAGAGAGGAGGCCTGCAAGTCCAAGGAAGCCAAGAGGGAGCATGGCTGAATTAGCAGGGCTGTATAGGAATGAGAACCTGGGAGAAGGGAAGCTTGTGGTTTGGAGATGTTGAGGGTAGGGGTCGGGTGAGAAGAGCTAAGAGGAGCCAGGCTGCCAGCATGGGCCCTTTGGTAGGTGTCTGAGATGCTGACAACCTGGTGGCTGGCCAGCCATGCACTTTTGTCGCTAATAGGCACCATAATTAGCTGTTTCAGACTTAACATATTACATCTATAGCATATGTGATAGACAAGAGTAGATGGGGTCTGTTGTGAGGAGCAGTCTAAAGGGACAGGGTAGGGGTCAACTGGGTATGATGACACAATGCTGCCTAGTTCGGTAATTAGGAGAGTAAGGAAGAGAGAAGCCAAACACTGCATGCATGTCTCATCTCACAGAATCTAGATTTAACAGTATGACTACTGTTTTATAATTATTGTTATGTCATACAAATGTGATATGGAAGCAAATGGGGGCGTTATTTGAAAAAAAAAATAATGTGACAGGTGAAGGGGAGCAAGAAAGGAGAATATAGAAGTATAGCAAAGTTCAATGATATATGAACATGCTATAAGAGAAATAATTATTATTTGTGCTGAGTGCAGTGGTCTGAATGAGAATGGCCCCATAAACCCATATATTTGAATTCTAGGTCTCTAGTTGTTGGAACTGTTTTGGGAAGGATTAGGAGGTGCAGCTTTTGGAGAAGATACATCATTGGGAGCAGGCTTAGAGGTTTCCAAACCCATGCCAAGCTCAGTCCTTTCTCTCCCTCCCCCGCCCCCCTTTCTGAACGCACCTACAGGTTTATGGGCCAGTAAGCTGAGCTGGTAAAGGCACAGCCTGGAGACCTGAGTTGGGTCCTCGGATGCCATCTAAAGATGGAATGGACAGTTAAACTTTCAGTATTGTCCTCCGGTCTCCACAAATGCAGTGCAGCATGCCTCCCCTCAACAGTGACACAATCAGAGCAACAATAAAGATAATGGTCAGGCATGGTGGCACTCACCTTTA
Organism: Mastomys coucha; assembly: GCF_008632895.1. Lineage (NCBI taxonomy): Eukaryota > Metazoa > Chordata > Mammalia > Rodentia > Muridae > Mastomys > Mastomys coucha. The sequence goes on from NW_022196912.1 coordinate 70,214,870, forward strand.
ATCCCTGCGCTTGGGAGGGAAAGGTGAACAGATCTCTGTGAGTTCAAGGCCCAGCCTGGTCTACAGAACAGGAAAGGGGTGGGGGGGGCGGGAGAGAGAGAGAGAGAGAGAGAGAGAGAGAGAGAGAGAGAGAGAGAGAGAGAGGAGAGAGAGAGAGAGAGCAAGCAAAAGAAAGGTAACAAATCTGTTTGCAAAAAATTGTGATGTAGGCCTGACGCTGACAATGACTGAGCTTGGTAAAGCGGATGAAACAGAGTTACAACTCGTGGTGGTCACCGAGCCACTGCGCAGGTGCATTACTTCATGGAACTATGTTGGAATAAGTGTGTGGAGAAGCCAGGAAGTCGGCTAGACTCCCATACTGAAACTGCCTCTCTAGCTATGTAGATCGCTTCGTTGACACTACTCTTGCTATCACTGGTCAGTTTGTCCAGATCGTACAGAAAGGAGGCAGTAGCCCATACCTTAGAATGACAGAAGACCAAAAACTTGTTACTCAGCAGACTGAATGCCCAGTGATGTAAGACTTGTCAACATGTTAGGTTAGCATCAGGCAGTTACCAAGTCTGTTGGTGTTAAAAAGTAACAGAGCAAATGTTCAAAAATGAAATTTTATTTATGGGAAATTCCAAGTTGTATCATGCCAGTTAAGAATGTGAAGTCTCCCAAAAAAAAAAAAAAATCATGAAGTAACTGGACAGAAAGAATTACAGTGATTTTTACTTATAACGTCACAGTTACAAACTAGATAGCATCAATTCTGTAGAATATTAAGTAATCATTAAAACCCCTGTTCTAAGAACTAATCAGAGATGTAGAAAATGTAATTTTTTGAAAGGGACAGTGTCACTGGGCAGTGGTGGTGCATATCTTTAATCCCAGCACTTGGGAGGCAAAGGCAGGCGGATTTCTGAGTTCGAGACTAGTCTGGTCTACAGAGTGAGTTCTAGGACAGCCAGGACTATACAGAGAAACCCTGTCTCAAACAAAAACAAAAACAAAAACAAAACAAAAAAACAAACAAACAAAAAAAGCAAAAAAAGGAAAGGGACAGTGTTTTGCTACATAGCCCAGCCTGACTGTCAACTTGTAGTCCTTTTGCCTCAGTCTCCTAAATGTTGAGATTACCAACATGCACCAGCTTGACATCATATAGTATTATGCACAAAACAAGATACAAAGTATACAGTGTTGGGTGCCAATGGGTAGAGTTCTGTTGCAAAGTGGTTGCTTTTCATGAGTACGAGGCATTATGCTCAATCCCCAGCATCAGAATTCATGGAACAAATTCTTGTTTTAATCCCTTTGTATACATAAAGAATGTCTTAGGGTTTTATTGTTGTGAAGAGACACCATGACCAAAGAAACTCTTATAAAAGCAAACATTTAATTGGGACTGGCTTACAGTTTCATAGGTTTAGTGCATTATCATGACAGGAAGCATGGCAGCGGGCATCTTGACCTGCAGGCAGCAAGGAGCAGCTGTGTGCCACACTAGGTGTAGCTTGAGCATGGGAGACCTCAAAGCCCACCCTCACAGTGACATGCTTCTTCTAACAAGGCCACACCTAATCCTGCCACTTCCCATGGGCCAAGCATTGAAACTCATGAGTCTGGGAGGGGCATTCCTATGCAAACCACCACAGTGTAATTTCTTCAGTATGATGACGAAAACTTCTGAGTCCCACCTTACAAATGTTCTGTGCAAGACTCTGCTTCCCTTCCTTGGAACCTTGTCTAAAGACGGAAGAGCCTACTCATTGTGCAAGCCCTATACAACCAGGAAGGGCAGGGAATCAGGCCAGCTGGGACTGGTGGGTAAATGTTCTAGCCTCCTGGGGGCATTTCTGGGATGCACTAGAGACATTCCTAGGATCCTGAAACTATGCAAAATGCAGAGCATGTATTGGTTAATTGGAGAGTCCAACGGCTTTCACCAGATATTCAAAGTCTGTTTTCCAAGAAAAAAAGCGGATGAATGACGACAAACTGTTCATTGATTGTTTCGGGGGAAATTGAAACTGCATGCCATTTAACATGTTTCTGCATTTTGTGTTTTATTTTATTATATTCTGTATTCTTTGTTTGAGACGGGGTCTTATTATGTAGCCCTAGCTGGTCTGGAGCTGGGTATATAGACTAGGCTAGCCTTAAACTGGGGTGATCCTCTTGTCTTTCCCTCCTGAGTGCAGGAATTACAGGCATGCCCCCCCACATCGGCTGCATTTTGTACAATTAAGTTACATTTACTTTGTGGAGGCAGGGGAGGGTGTCTATGCTGCACCGTGCATGTGACAATTGAAGGACAACTCACAGCAATCGGTTCTCTCCTACTGTGTGGGTCTCAGGGGATGAATGCAGGTTGTCAGGCCTGGCAACAAGTACCTTTATCCACTAGGAACATGTGCAAAGAAACATAAAATGGCTTGGCTATGCAACAAGATGAAAATCATAAGCCAAACTGTGCATAGTAGCACAATCCTTTCTTTAATCTCCGCACTTGAAGGCAGAAGCAAACAGAACTCTGTGCATTTGAGACCAGCCTGATCTATATTCCAGGTCCAGGCTAGCTATACTCGCCACGGACTGGGTTGCTTCGGGGATCCCTTGTTCTTTGGGGTGATAAAAGTTCTGGCCTGGCGGGCAAAGAATTCAGCAAGTGACAAACAGACACGACGCAAGGGAGTATGGTATCTGAATGCAATTTGTACAAAGTAGGAATCGGGCTTATACAGCATACAGAGAACGGGGCAAATAACAGAAGTCACATAGGCAGGTAGTGGTCACATCAAAGTCAGTAAGATCAAACAGCTGGGTGCAAGGCGGAGGAGCGGTGGTGCCTTTCTTCTTGGGCTAATTTGGTAGCACCAAGATAAATTCTCAGGGTCTTTCTGAGGCAAGCAGCTGGAGGTCCTTGAATATCCTTGGCTATAACATAGATAATTAGTGACGGAAGCCTCACAACTTCTCTCTAGTTAGTAAAGCAATTCTGCCTTATGTGGGACTGCTCTGATAATTAGTGCCTAACTGCTATCTCTAACTTTGGAGACACCCTGTCTGAAAGACAGCTTCTTTGTAGAAATTCCAAGCTAACTACAGCTAGGAAATCAATTAGGATTATTGAAACACTGTGGAGGCCAGGAAATAATGTTCAGTGTTCGATCTCAGTTTTAGCTATAATGAAATATTTCTTAGGGCAACTTAATGCCTGAATAAAGAAAGCACGCAGATCTCTCCACAGACTTTAGCAGAGACCAATCTGGAACACTCTGAGCTAGATGTCAGCGACTGGGCTGCCTCAGGAGACTGACTCCTTTTGAAGTGTACGCCTCAGGTTTGTGATCAGGTTTTTAGGCCTGTCCAGACACTACTGAAGTAGACGAGTTCTGTGTGACATATACTCACATGGTAAGATCCTGTTTTAAAAAGAGAAAGAAATTGTGACCCATTGGATCGTGCCATTAGAAATGTTTTAAGAATTTTAGAGGAAGGGCTGAAGGGATGGCTCAGTGATTAAGAGCACTTGCTCTTCTTGCAGAGAACCCAGGTCTTAACACCCAGATGGCAGCTCACAACCATATGTAACTCCAGTTCCAGGGCATCCAACACTGTTTTCTGGCCTCAGTGGCTAGTACGTGAACATAATGCACATACATATGTCAAGCAAAACACTTATAAAATAAAAGCAAAATAAACCTTTCTTAAAAAAAAAAAAAAAATCACAACCATCTGTAATGGGATCTGATGCCCTCTTCTGGTGTGTCTGAAGACAGCTACAGTGTACTCATATTCATAAAATAAATAAGTATATCTTTTTTTAAAAAATCACTTTCCCTCCTTTTCCTTCTTCCAACTCCTCCTGGCTACTGTGCACCAGGCCCCTGCCAGATCTCCCCATTCTCAAGTTGATAACCTTGTTTTCTTTAATTATTATTGTTACATACATATGTATACTAGTGTGTGTATGCACGGTATACATAAATACAACCTGCTGAATCTGTATCAGTAGTCAACAGTTGGCTGTGTTCTTTGGGACCAGGTTCTACATTAATATGTCCATTGACATTACCGCTGTTCCCATCTTGTTTATGCAGTCATTCTAGGACAGACTGTTTCATGGCAAACTTCCTGATATTTTGACTCTTAAAATCTTTCTTCCCAGCCAGGTGGTGGTGGTGCACGCCTTTAATCCCAGCACTTGGGAGGCAGAGGCAGGCAGAGGAGTTCAAGGCCAGCCTCGTCTACAGAGCGAGTTCCAGGACATCCAGAGCTACACAGAGAAACCCTGTCTCGAAGAAACAAAAACAAAAACAAAGGGGCTGTCGAGATGGCTCAGCGGGTAAGAGCACCGACTGCTCTTCCGAAGGTCCTGAGTTCGGATCCCAACAACCACATGGTGGCTCACAACCACCGGTAATGAGATCTGACACCCTCTTCTGGTGTGTCTGAAGACAGCTACAGTTATGTGGAGCGAGTGGGGCTGGAGAGAGCCAGGCCATCCTGAGTTCAATTCCTAGCAGCTACATGATAGCTCACGGCCAACTGCACAGCTACAGTGTACTCATACACATAAAATAAAATAAATAAACCTTTAAAACAAAAACAAAAACAAGAAAAACTTTCTTCCCCACCTCAGAGATTTTTTTTCTGGGTCATAGATGCATGATCTATGATGTAGATGTATTCACTGGGACTGGGGTCCCCACAGTCTGTTGATTTCCACATTGTGTGCAGTTGTGGTTTTCTGTAATGGTCTCCATTTGCTGCAAAGAGAAACTTCTTTAATGAGGAGTGGTAGCTACACCTAGAAAAAGTGACCCTCACCCAGACTCAACTTAGCTTTGGCAAAGGAGCAGTGAGAAGCCAATGGAGAAAGAACTTGTTTTGACAAATAATGTTGCAAAACTGGACAAGGTCCACATAAAAAAACAGAAATGGAGAAACAAATCCTATACCATTCAGAAAATTAATTTAAAATGTACCACATACATACCTGGTGCCTGAGGAGGCCAGAATTAAATATCTTATCCCCTAGAAATGGAGTTACAGACAATGTGACTGCCAGGTACAAACCTGGTCCCCTGCAAGAGCAGCAAACTGCTCTTAATTATTAAGCCATCCCTGCAGCACTCCAGAGAGTGGGCCCTGGCAGCACAATGGAGCTGACCCTGTTGTTATGGGTGAGGATGAGCCAGTCCCAAGGGCAAGAGAGCAGGAGAGCTGGCCCTGGCCCTTGCTGGCCATGGGCTTTCGCATTGGATGAACTAGCCTGGGCAGTACTGGAGGGCTCGCCCTGGTGGTGTGGCTGCAGGAGAGTTAGCAGACTGACTGGCTCAGCTTCCACCCAGGCCCAGATCCAGGGCTTTGAGTTGATCCTCCCCAACATCTGTGAACTGTTGGAGCTCATGAAGGGGCTGGTTCTACAAGCTGTGGGATCTCCATGACACAGAGCAACAACAGGATATAAGAGAGGAGCCCCAGTGAGATCCAGTATTGTTGGTGTAACAGAAACCACTGGCCTCTATCTAACCAGATCAGTGACTCATGGCAATGAAAATTTGCACGTAAAAATGTATGGACAAAAGAGTATACTGTGTAGCACACTATGACACAGTACAGATTCCACAAAGAGATTTTTCTACTCTTCTGGGGAAGAAGTTGTAAAGGCAGAGGGCAGGTGTGAATGGATGGGGAGATGAGTGGGATTGGGGTACATTATGTGAAATTCATAAAGAATAAAAATTTAAATAAAAACAGATGTCAAGTCATCTCTTCATCCCCAATTTATTTTATTTTTATTTATCTCTGTGTGTTTGTGTGTGGGATGTATATGTAAGTACCGCAGCCACAGAGGCCAGAAGAGGACACTAGATGTTCTAGAACTGGAGCTATAGACTCCATGATCAGGCCCAATGTAGGTGCTGTGAACCAAATATGGGTTTTCTGGAAGAACAGCAAACACAACACAGAGACATCTCTCCAGCCCCCCTTTCTTATTTTTCTGAGACAGGTTCTTACTCTACAGCCACAACTGGCCTAAGATACCCCACATAGACCAGGCCAGCCTCAAATTTGTACCAATTCTCTCTGCCTCCTGAGTGCTGAGATCACAGGAATGCCACCACACCAGGCTCATTTCCATGTTTTACTTATTTCTTATGTTAAAAAAAAACTTTACAGTTTAATTAATTAATAATTAAACTGTGTGTTGGCTTGTATGCTGGCACACATGTGGAAGTCAGAGGGCAAATTGCAGGAATTAGTTATCTCCCTCTCTGGCTCCAGGAAATTGAACTCAGCTCATCAAGCTTGGTGACAGGCTCCTTTTCTTTCCGAGCCATCCATTTCTCCAGCCCTTCCTTGTTTTTTGTTTGGTTGTTGTTATTGTTGTTAGCAGATATTCACTGTATAATATCAGAAGTTTCACTGATATTTTTACATGTATACAATGTGTTTTGATGATATTCAATGCACATTTCTAGTTGCTGAGGTTTTTTGAGAAAGAGGTTTACTATCTAGACCATGCTGGCCTTGAATTTATGATCCTCCTACTTCTGCCTCCTGTGTGCTTTGATAACTAGTGTATTCCTCCACATTCAACTGTCATGCATTTTGTTTTTAAATCCTACTCCAAAAGAACATTTCATGAAAAGAAAATCTACTAAATTCAAATTAAGACTTTCTCTGTGGAAGGCAAGAAGATGAGAAGATGGACTATAGAGTCGGAAGATGTATTTGTAAAGCAAATCCATTAATAGACTATTATGTAGAAGACATGAAGGAGACCTAAAATGCAGGCTGGTTCTATGGCCAGTTGGTTGAATGCTCGCCAGTGCATGAAGCCCTAGGTTTGATCACTATGCACTGCATTAAGCAGGCAAGGTGGTACACACTTGGCAGCCCCAGCACCCTGGCGATGGAAGCAGGAGGATCAGAACTTCAAGGGCATCCCTGTCATATAGCAAGTTAGTGGCCACCTTGGGATACATAAGATCTCCCCCCCCAAAAAAAGAAAGAATTCCTAAAACTCAAGAATAGAACCCAATTTAAAAAGTAGCAAAGGATCTGAGCAGACATCTCACCAAAGTAAAACAATTGTCAGCTGGGGACTGGAAAGGTGGTTTAGAGGCTAAAAGCACCCACTACTCTCTTTCAGAGGTGGGTGCTTAGTTCCCAACACCCACACCCTCTTCTGACATTCTCTGGCATGAAGCACATACATGTATGCAGGCAAAACACTCACACCTAAAATAAAATGAATAAATCTAATAAAAAAGATAAACAGTTGGCAAACACATATGAAAAAAGATTGAATATTATGTCATCCAATTAAAACAATGAAATTAAGCTAATCTATTAAAATGATTAGAAATTTTTTTTAACTTTTACAAAATTCTGCTGAGGTTATAGAACCCCAGAAACTGGTGGGAATGGAAAGATAATTTGGCAGTGTTTTACAGAGCAGAACGCAACCATGCTGCACCACCCAGCTTAGCTTAGGCCCCATGAACATCTGCCATAGTAGCCTTATGTAACTGTGCCAAACTGGAAGGAAGAAAGCTGTTCTCAACAGGTGGATAAAAAACAAACTAGAACCTCCACATGATGGAATATTACTGAAAACTAGAATGAAGTAAGCTTCCAGGCCACAAAAAGACAGAGCAACCTGAAATACACATGGAAAACCAGTTTGAAAGGTTACCAACTGTGTGCCTTCAACCATATGGCACTCTGAGAAAAGGAAAATCTATGGAGAAAATAAGAATCAATGGCTTTTGGGGGTTTGTAGTAGGCGGTTGGAGGCAGTAAATGGGCTAAGCACAAGTTTATGGAGGTAAAACTGTTGCTTAATACTGTAATGGAGAATAAATGACATCATGCATTTATTTACCAAGCCCCACAGAAACTAGATGGGGTGGCATGTGCCTGTAATCCCAGCACTCCACAGGCTAAGGCAGGAGGATCCTGAGTTTGAGACCAGCCTGGGCTACATATTGAGTTCCAGGCCATCATAGGCTATGTAGTAAGACCTTGTATAATTAAAATATAATAATGATAATAATAGTAGTAGTAGTAGTAACAACAATAATAGATAATGGCCAGAGAGATGGCTATGCAGGTAAGAGTGCTTATCTACAGTCCTGACAACCTGATTTGATCTTGGAAACCACATGGTAAAAGGTGCCACGGACTGGGTTTCTGCAGGGACCCCTTGTTCCTTGGGATGATAAGAGTTCTGGCCTGGTGGGCAAAGAATTCGGCAAGTGACAAACAGAAACGACACAAGAGAGTGTGGTATCTAAGTGTATTTGCACAAAGTGAAAATCAAGCTTACATAGTATACAGAAACAGAGCGAATGTCAGGGATCACATAGGCAGGTAGTGGTCACATCAAAGTCAGTAAGATCAAACAGCCAGGTGTAAATGACTTCTTCGGAAGAGCAACAGTGCTCTTCCCCGATGGGCTATCTTGGCAGCCCTAAAGCAAATTCTCTTGGTCTGAAGCAGGTAAGAACCAGGTGGTCCCATTCTAGCAGTTCCTGGGAATAGTTTGGCTTGTAACACAAACATTAGTTCAGGAAACTTTTCAACTACTCTCTAGTTTGTAAAGCAATTCTGCCTTGTGTGGTACTGCTCTTAGAGTTCTAACTATGTTTACAGATAGCAATAGTGTTTGACTTCTATCTCTAACTCTGGAGACACCCTGTCTGATAAGGCAGCTTCCTTGTGGGAATCAGTAGGCAATAATGCCTGACCTCTATTGCTAATTCTGGGGACACCTTGTCTGATAAGGCAGCTTCCCTTGTAAAGATTCCAAGGTAATAACAGCTAGGAAATCAATTAGGATCACTGAAACACTATGGAGGCCAGGAAACAATGTTAAATCTCAGTTTTAGCTATAACGAATCATTTCATGCCAGGTGGTGGTGGCACACGCCTTTAATCCCAACACCTGGGAGGCAGAAACAGGCAGATTTCTGAGTTCAAGACCAGCCTGGTCTACAGAGTGAGT